>NC_056736.1:448822792-449028464 GCF_019279795.1 Protopterus annectens | reverse complement strand
GTACCGGCGAACTGGCGACTGGCTTAGGAGAAGCTTCGCTGTCGGTTTTGGACCTCGGCTGTCTGTCCTTTTCTTTGCTCTTTTTATGTACTCTGGTAGTCGGACTGCTATCAGACGCCATTTCTGGGTAGTTAAATCAGTTTCCAAAATACTTTGAGGCAAAGATATACAGACGCTTAATAGTGCGTTGGTTAAATCTAGCACAAAACCGACAGCCAGGCATGTTGTGATCAGGGCCTAGGCACGGAATACAGTATAAATGGAAATCCTTATGAGGTATTTGCTTTCCACAAGTAATACAATTATTAACTTTTTCTGACATCGGTATGGACCAAGAAAAAAGTTTCCCCAATGGGGTACTTAGCTTTAGTGAAGACTTCGGTTCTGAAACTCAAACACTAATATTTCAGGAGTCGGCCGACCAGCACTTGTGAAATGCTTCTGCTTCGGGCACCGCGCAGGCAAGAAAGACAAAAGAAAATGGTGTTGGCTGCTTGTTTTATACCCCTGACGACCTGATGTCATGGAAGAGGAGACAGCAACCGACGCAGGACCCAAGACTTTGGAATTCAGGCCAACTGAGGGCAACCTGCCAGCAGATTACCCAAATGTAATGACTGCAACAGAGAAATACGAACATCCCCTGATCAAGGTAAATAAATCCTCAGCCATTTTGATCATCTGTTTTTTAGGCATAGGGGCCTGAGCATGTGGCTCATGCATCAGTTTTTTAGACATAGATGATGTTTTTGACCTTGTTTTTGTTGCTGGCGTTGGTTTAATATAAAACTGTTGAGGCCTAAAAACACCCTCAGAAGCCGGTGCCTGCTCAGCGGCTCCAGACCCATCCAAGGGAGACATCCGTGGGTTCAATACTCTGAGAATCTCACGGCATACCGTACTCCGAATGGGTCTCGGTAGAGGCCTGCGACTCAAAAGTAGCGGGTATCAGGGGCTGCGAAAGCGCCTCACTGAGTACCGGCGAACTGGCGACCGGCTTAGGAGAAGCTTCGTCATCAGTTTTGGACCTCGACAGTCTGTCTCTGTCTTTTTCTTTGTGCTTTTTGTGAACTCCGGTAGTCGGATTGCTAACAGACATTTCAGGATAATTAAATCTTGAACAAAAATATTTAGAAGCAAAAATATACAGACGCTTAATAGTGCGTTGGTTAAATCTAGCACAAAACCGACAGCAAGGAAACATTGTGATCTGGGCCTAGGTAAGGAATACAGTACAAATGAAAATCCTTATGAGGCATTTGCTTCCCACAAATAATGCAAATATTAACTTTTACTGACATCGGTAAGGAGCAAGAAAACGTTTCCCCAACGGGGTACTTACCTTTAGTTTGTAGACTTCGGTTCTGAAACTCGAATACGAAAATTTCAGGAGTCAGCCGACCGGCACTTGTGAACTGCTTCTGCTTCGGGCACCGCGCGGCAAGAAAGACTGAATAAAATGCTGTCGGCTGCATGTTTTATACCCCTGACAACCTGACGTCATGGAAGAGGAGACAGCAACCGACGCAGGACCCAAGACTTTGTTATTCAGGCCCACTGAGGGCAACCTGCCAGCAGATTACCCAAATGTAATGACTGCAACAGTGAAACATGAACATTTGATAATGGCATCCAGATGCACAAAAACCTTAAGAAACATCTGAAATCAGGATGAACAGGAATGGAATAATCATCTTTTAAATTCAATGTTACAAGGAAACTTGAATGAGGAAGTAGTAGTAACAGGTTGTGAAGTGAAATCATTTTGAATTTGGGTACTATCACGGACAGGTTTAGCAAAGAAAAGATACAGAACTGGTCTCAGAGAATCCAGATCCTGGTCTGGAAGATAACGAATTACCACCCCAGAAAGGAGACATTTCCTCCCACTGCCAGCTGACACCTTGGTGAATGATCTTCATAACCCATTTGTCTGAAACTATCCGTTGCTAAAGTGAAAAGTGGAGGGTCAGACTTTCTGGAAGAAAAAAAAGGGTCTGCCAGGAAAGGAGGAGGAGTAAAGGTTCTTAAATAGTCATTTTGATGTCTTGGATTGTCCTTGGTTTTGGGAGTTTCCAGAATTCTTCTTGGAACCCTTGGACAATTCTTAAATGTCTATCTGTATTTTGTTGAGACTGCTTATTTTATTTCTTACCAACATTGGATTAAGAGAATCTCTTAGAAAATTTGGAAAAGGAGGGCTGAAAAAACATTCTGTGGATCAAAAAGTGTGATGACAGGAGTAAACTGCTCACCTCTGCAGCAAACAACTAAAGCTCTATCCAAAGGTGAATTTAAAATCTCAGTTTAATCATCTGGAAGGTTCCGAGAATGCAGACACAGAAACCTCCTCAAAACAGTACCAGTGGTCATAACCCTTTGAGGGCTATCAACAGAGTCAAACACAATTTAGAGTGTCCAATCCATCTACAGTATGTCTTTGGGATGTGGGAGGAAACTGGACACCCCGAGGAAACCCACATGACCACAGGGAGGACATGCAGACTCCGCACAGAAGGCACCCTAACCGAGGATCGAACTGCAGAACCTCTTGCTGTGAGGCGGCAACACTAACTGCTGCACCACGGCGGCCACCCAGGTTGGGAAAAGTATAAAACTTAAAATACTGAGGAACTTTATACATCCTATCTGCCTTTTTAGGGGAAGCTGGCTGACTGTCAGGAAGTGACGCATCCTCCAAAGCTGACAAACCTAGAGGAACAGGTGCAGTTTCTGGAAATTCCCTCTGTAGCAGCTCACAGTATATTCTGATCAAAAAGGAGTCACAAGTAACATTTTGGCAATTTTTCCTGATCTTTTAAAGGACTCTGAAAATTAAGGGAAAGGCATGAAGGTAAACTGAAAATTCATCTGCTTTACAGGCCTTTTTGCAAGGTGTTCTGGAATTGAACTGTTTTCAGCTGTCTGGATAGGAGGCGCAAACAGATGTATTTGAGGAGTTCCCCACATGGTAGGATAAATTCAGGACGACCCGAGTGCAGCATCCATTTGTGAGGTTCTACTGTGATCTGCACAAAGGCTATGCTACTGTGCTTTACTCTGACAGAAAGCAGTATTCCTGTATGGTTAAAGTTGTGCTGAACAACTACATCCCAGGCAATTACGGCTAGTCTGCAAAGGGGATAAGATCTTGACCTCCACCCCATGTTTATGTACCACATATCACAGTTGTGTTGGTTGTGATCACTAACACAGCACCTGGAGACCAAAGCTGATTCACAGCTGTCAAGACATTTATGAGGGTCATCCTTTCCTTTAGGTTGTGTATATGTCCCCCACCCCCACCCCCTCTGACCTTAACCCTTTGTGAGACAGCTCCCCACCAAATCAAAGTCCATGTTGTTTGTGGCCACTGATGGAGAGAGACTTGGGAAGTGATGGGAACTTCTGGGATGACTAAAATTTGATTGGTTAACCAAAGGAGTTTTCTTCACAAGAACAGGCATTAAGACGGAGGATGAGAATGCTGGGCCCAAAGAGATTTGAGGAAAGTACAGTTTTGTACCTACCATAAATGTAGATGTTCGAGTGTTCACCCTGCTGCAGTCATCACACTTGGGTTATCCTGCTGTCAGGCGGTCCCGCAGTCGGGCCTGAGTTCCAAAGTCTTGGTCTGGCGTCGGTTGCTGTCGCTTCTTCCCTGATGTCAGAGCGCCAGGGGTATACAAGAGGCATCCAACGCCATTTTCTTCAGTTTTTCTTGCCCCAGATGTCAGGTGCCCCCAATAGGTAGGAACAATATATACATATATATATATATATATATATATATATATATATATATATATATATATATATATATATATATATATATATATACACACACACACACACACACACAGCTATATAAAAATAAAACAATACCTTCAGGCACAAGCAAATACACCAGAGAGGTTGTATAGGATACAGTGGTATAGATAAGTTCAACTAGTTCAGAGAGGATGGAGGGAGGGTAACCTGGACTGCAGCAGGGTGAACACTCGAACATCTACATTTATGATGGGTACAAAATTGTACTATGTTCATAGTGTTACCCTGCTGCAGTCATCACACTTGGGTTGAATCCCAAAGCTAAGGATGGGTGGTGGAGTTAAACAGGGTTAGAAGAAGCTAGTAGGCCCTGCAAAACTGCAGTGGCAAAACCAGCTCTAGTCTTAGAATATAGAGGTAAGTGATAGTGTTTGGTGAAGGTGTGTACTGAACTCCAAGTTGCAGCTTCCAGAATATCCTTGGTTGGCACTCCCCTGAGAAAGGCTGCTGATGTAGCTGTAGCCCTGGTGGAGTGGGACCTAATGTTAGCAGGTACCGGTTTCCCATGATGCGTGTAGCAGAAACGTATGCAATGCCCTATCCATTTAGAAATGGTCTGTTTTGAGATAGCTTTTCCTTGTGATCCTGCAGCATAGGTTACAAAGAGCTTGTCAGATTTTCTGAAAGCCTTAGTTTTATCCAAGTAGTAACGTAATTGCCTGTGAACGTCCAAAGAGTGCAGGAGTCTTTCTCCTTTGTCCTGGGGATTTGGGAAAAAGGTGGGCAAATGAATGGTTTGGTTTAGGGCCACACTGGATTCCACCTTTGGGTTAGTCCGTAGAGAGACTCTGTCTTGATGAAAAATGAGGAAAAGCTCCACTGCCATTAGTGTCTGTAGCTCAAACTCTTCTAGCAGAGGTTTTTGCTAGTAGCAGGGCAGTTTTCCATGAAAGAAATTTTAAATCAGCTGAAAAATCTGGTTCAAAGGGTGGCAGTGTAAGCTTTTCCAGAACAAAGTTGAGATCCCAAGTAGGTGTTGGTGCTCTCCTGGGCGGTCTTATGTTCTTAGCCCCTCTGAGGTACTGTCTTAGGAGTGGATGTGAGAATAGAGGAGGATCCATGCTATAATGAGCTGAAATTGCTGAGGCGTGGATCTTAATAGATGAAAAGGGAAGTCCTTTGTGCAACATCTCAGTTAAATATTGTAGAATCTGAGGAATGTTTGGATCAAGGGGATTTTGGCCTTTAGCCTGGTTCCAGGCACAAAATCGTTTCCATTTGTCTGAATAGGTTTTCCTGGTGCTGGGCCTCCTGGCCTCCAGAATGACATCCATAACAGCTTTGGATAGAGGTGTTGGCTGGTTGTTTAGGTAATTTGCCATGCAGCCAGGTTTAAAGTCTTGAGCTGGCTGTGTAGAATCTGATTGTCTCGCTGGTTGAGCAGGTGAGGAATTTGTGGTAAAATCCATGGTGGGCCGTGGGCCATGTTCCTTAGAACTGGATACCAGTGCTGGCGTGTCCAGTCTGGTGCAATGAGTATCATTTGTGGCCTTTCTAATCTGACTTTCAGCAGTACCTTTGCTAGAAGAGGCAGTGGAGGAAAGGCATACACTGTTAATGTTTTCCAACTGAATGAGAGGGCGTCCACTTTCCAAGCTTGTGGATGGAATGTCCTTGTGCAAAATTTTTGAAGTTGGTAGTTTTGGGGGCTGGCAAACAGATCTATGTCTGGGCGTCCCCATTTTTGAGCTATCATTGCAAATACTTGTGGATCTAGTTTCCACTCATGTGGATCCATGATGTTTCTGCTTAGGTCGTCTGCCAATGTGTTTTTCTTTCCTGGCAGGAATTGTGCTTGTAATTGAACCTGGTAAGACAGTGCTGTGTTCCACAAGGTCATTGCTTGCCTGCATAGAGACTAGGAATGTGTGCCCCCTTGCTTATGTACCACATTACTGTGGTATTGTCCGTCTTTATTATTAGTTGTCCTGGGTGTAAGAGGTCCTTGAAAGCTGTTAGGGCATTCTGTACTGCTAGCATTTCTTTTTGATTGATATGCAGATGCCTTTGATCTGTAGTCCATTTGCCCTGAATGCACTGTCCTGCCATGTGTGCTCCCCAGGCATAGTCCGATGCATCTGTTGTCATAGTTTGCCTGGCTGTGGGTAAGGTGAAAGGCTGACCCTTGTTGAGGTGACATGCCTGTACCCACCATAGAAACTCCTGTTGAAGGCAGGGAATGAGTGGTATCATTGTTCCAAGCTGTGGCTGTGCTGAGTCCATACGCTTTTCAGGTACCATTGTAATTTCCTCATATGCAGTTTTGCAAATGGTATTAGTAGTATGTAAGATGCCATGAATCCCAAGGCCTGCAGAATTTTTCTTGCAGGGAGTTGGGTCTTTGTTGCCATTATTTTGAAACATTGAGTCAGCAGTTGTTGCTTGTCTGGTGTGAGATAAGCCATCTGGGCCGTTGTATTCAAGCTGGCACCCAGGAATATTATGTTTTGTGAGGGCACTAGTTTTGATTTCTTTTCTTTTACTGTGTACCCTAGGCAATTTAGAAGGTGTTTGACAAATGCCAGATGTTTTAAAAGAATGTCCTTGCTTTCTGCTTGAATAAGGCAGTCGTCCAGGTATGGGTATATTTGAATTCCTCTTTGTCTGCAGTATGCAATTACTGGTGCCAGGCATTTTGTGAAGACCCTGGGCGCAGTAGATAAGCCAAAGGGCAGTGCAGAGAATTGATAATGCGTTGAACCTGCAATGAAGTGGAGGTATCTTCTGCAATTTTGTCCGATAGGGACATGCAGGTATGCCTCCTTGAGGTCCAACGTTACTAGCCAAGCATTCTTGCCCAGCATGGGAAGAAGCTGCTGTAGTGTTAGCATCTTGAATTTTGGTACTTGCAGATAGGTATTCAGAACTGAAAGATCCAGAATGGGTCAACATGCTTTGTCTTTTCTTGGGACTAGAAAGAGTCTTGATTAAAATCCTTGTCCTTGCTCCTGTGTAGGTACCTGTTGAATGGCTCATGTCCATGAGAGCTGTAATTTGTTTTTGTGCCTCTGCCCATTGATTTGGTGGCAGGTTTGGCATTCCTTTTATCCTTGGCAAGGTATGAAAGTGGAATCTGTATCCTTGTGAGACAATGTTTAGGACCCATTCGTCTTTTGTGATGATGTGCCAGTTGTCTGCAAAAAATGCTAATTTTCCTCCCAAGGGAGCTGCCAGGAGAGATTTGCTTGGTAGTTTGAGGATTGAGTCATTGTGTTTGTCTTCTGCTAGCTTGGGGCCTGTCTTCTCCTCCTTTCTGGGTAGCGGTACCCCATTGGTGAGGTTTGTAAGGGCCTTGTGACTGACCTCTGCCCCTTGGGAATCTGTATTTGCCCTTCTATGATCTGTCAGAAGTTGGAAAGGACCAGTTTTTTGTTGGTCAATAATTTCTGCTGAAACGAGGGGGTTGTACCTGTAAAAAAATCCTTGACTGACCTCTTCTGCTTTGACACCAAATACATCCTGCTATAAAGGTGCATCCAATAATTTTGCTTTAACATGATCAGGTAGGGTTTTCTCTTTTAACCAAGCATGTCTGCGTATGACAGACCCAGTAACAGCTGCTCTACAGGAAGCTTCCAATGAATCAAATCCACACTGTAAAGTATGTTTGCCCACCTGTTCAGCTGCATGCAACAGATCCTGCATTTCCTTGAATTCAGACTGTTCAGTACGTGTGCTCATTTTTTGTTTTGAGACATTAGGAATTGCTGATATTTCAGCATGTGAAACTGACAATTTAATGCTCTCATAGCCAGAGTTGCTAAGGTGTATATTTTCTTTCCCCATCTATCTAAAGCTCTGGAATCCCTTTCAGAGGACACAGGATTTTTAGCCATAGAAGCTTTAGCCCCCTTGGGACCCTGGGAAATTGTTTCTGGGTCAGCCACAGGGCTGTTATAAAGGAATTTGTGAGAGTCAGGTACTCTGTAGTATCTGTCTGGTTTGGCTGGAGCAGGAGGTAGAGACTCCAAGTAATCATCATCCACAATATCTAAAACTGGAGGGATAGCAAGTGGTCTGTGCTGGGGTAGTAGAAGGAACTCTCTGAGCCTTTTCTTAGAATCAGAGTAGTCCTGGCCTTCCCAGTGGAAATGTTCCCTCATGGTATGTAAAGTTTCCCCAAAGGAGTAGTCTTCAGGGGGAGATACTGAGGGAATAGTGTCTTCAGCATCAGAGTCTTCATAAGGGGGAAAAGTGTAATCCTGTTCCACAGAAGAATCTGAGGAAATTGAAACCTGGTCAGAGGATGCATAATCCTCCTCTTGTCTTGGTCTTATCTGGAAGGGGATGGCAACCCCTGATTAGGGTAATCAAATTTTCAGCCATCTTAAGCATCTGTTTCTTAGGCATGGGGCCTTGAACTGTAGACTGATGTAGTCTTTTTTGGTTTTAAAGGAGTTTTAAGCTTAGCATAAGATTTAATGGTGAGTGTAGTCTATCTGAAGACACCTTCTGCAACCGAAGGTGTTTCCACTGCACCGGGGTCTCCTCCTGCACCGGTGTTGGAAGGGCCTAAAGAAGATGGCTGTGTCGGCCTAGTACACTCCACTTGAGAATCCGCAGCTGTCTGGGGTTCCAATTCTGCAGTCGTCAGGGGCTGCGTAGGCGCCTCACTGAAAACCGGAGAACCGGCGACAGGCCCAGCAGAGGCCTCGGAGTCTGGCTTGTTCCTAGGCTGCCTGTCCTTATCCTTGCGTTTTTTATGCATGCCGGTCGTTGGCTGCTCCGACGGCATGATATAATTAAATTTCCTACCAAAGTAATGTCATGCGAAGTCAAAACGTCATTTGATAGTTCGTTTATTAAACCTAGCACAAAACCGACAACCTGTGACATCGTGGTCTGGGCCTAGGCAAGGAATACAATAAGAATGGAAGTCCTTATGAGGTATTTGCTTCCCTCAAGAAGTGCAATTGTTAACTTTTTCTGACATTGGACTGAGGCAAGAAAAGGTTAACCAATGGGGTACTTAGCTTTATTGAAGACTTCGGACTGAAATTCGAATCGAAAATCTCAAGTGTCGGCCGACCGGCACTTGCGAACTCCTTCTGCTTTGGGCACTGCGTGGCAAGAAAGACTGAAGAAAATGGCGTTGGATGCCTCTTATATACCCCTGGCGCTCTGACGTCAGGGAAGAAGCAATAGCAACCGACGCCGGACCAAGACATTGGAAGTCAGGCCGACTGTGGGACCGCCTGACGGCAGGATAACCCAAGTGTGATGACTGCAGCAGGGTAACACAATGAACATCTGCTGAAACTTTCTCATAGTGAAGTCTGGCTAAAGGAATCAAAGATTAAAAAGGCCTTGAAACCTAGAATTCTAAACAGTTCACTTGCAGTAGACATTTTCTGATGAGAAAGATAAAGGACATAATGACAGTAAGAAAGCATTTTTTTTCTTGAGGTAGGAATGACCAGAAGACATCCCAGAAAACTTTTTTTTTTAATTTCTCCAAATCTTTTGGGTTTCTAATACCATGACAGGAATGGATCCCATTTTTAAGACAAAGTACGATTACAGTTAATGAAATTAGTACTGTTTCAATCTTTGACATCAGCCAAAAGTGATCTTCGCAGCACCTGCATTGTGCCCAGTAATGACTCCTCCCATAATTTGTATGGGGTTACATTAACATATCCAAATACGACTATAGATTCTTTTTTATAAGATCCGTTTGCTCCTACTACTATTGGAACTGTCTGGGTATCGATCTTCCACATTGCTCTCATTTCTACCTGTAGATTTGATATTCTGTGACTTTGTCTCTCTCTGTATGCAATACAATGTAGTCACTGGGTGTGGCGATTTCAATGATCAATGCTACTTTTGTCTTCTTTTCATGGACCACTATATCCGGTTTTCTAGCATAATCTATCTTTTGAACTGTTGGTAATGGGTAATCCCCTGTGATGTAAATATCATTTTGACTCGTGTTTCCAGTGTTTTTCAGTCACTTCAGTACCATAATATTTGCACAATCCCCAGTGCAACAGTCTTGCCACATTATTATCCCTTTCAGTATACAGTCCTTCTGCCATTAATATGTCACAACCAGCAACAAGGTGTGCGACTGTTTCTAAATTGGTTTTACAAAACCTACATTTGTCTGTTTCTCCCACATGTACAATGGACTTTGTAAACCAGCACGTATGTAGTCCACTATCTTGGGCTGCCAATATTAACCTTTCATCTCTTGGTTTGAATTTGCCTCTCAATAACCATTTCAGCGTTTGTTCCTGATCAACATGAAGTTCTTCCAGAAGTTTGCTATACTTGCAACTACACTTGTGCATTTTCCAAAGTATTTTCCACATTTCTTGCCTTCTCATCTGATCCTTCACCTTATATTCTTTCTGTTTTTTGGCACATTCAGTTGCTGCCGGATTTTTATCTATGCTTGGTTTGATTTCCATTCCTGCTTGATGTAGATATGCTTCTGCTAGGTTAAACAGAGAAGTCATCTTAGATTTATTCTCATGTTTCAAAACTTTCACTACATTTGGGTCTTGTGAGGTCAGCAGATGTGTGTGGAGTCCCATGATTGCAGACCTATACATGTAATCAATTTCAAGGAAGCCCATCCCTCCTTCGGAACGGGGAATATATAATCTTGGTGTGTACTGATTTTTATAAATCATTTTGTGAGCATGAAAGGTCCTTCTTGTTTTCTTATCTAATCTATCCAACATGTTTTGGGGCCAGTCAGTCACTCCAAAGCTAAGTTAGGACAGGAAGAGCAAACTGGTTTACAGCTTGGATTTTATTCCTAGATGTCAATGCTGTTTTCAGGATTAATTTAAGTCTTCTAAAGTATTCCTTACTAAATTTTATTTGCATTTTTTCATGTTTTATTGTTGATCCTTCATCAGTTCCCAAATATTTATACACTCCCTCTTGGTCAAGTTCTTTTATATCTCCTATGAAGTCACGGAGAATGCTTTTTAAATTTAGTGTGAAGCAGAGGATGTTGAGAAGATTCATAATTAACTATCAAGATGTCAGTGTCTTGGCTAGTAGATGTTGGGATTAAGCAATAATCCATATAAGGCCACATATGTACATATGACTTGGAGATGGAAATGAATCATCACTGGGGTAATACCCTCGGTGAAGACTCTTGGGGTAGTAGACAGATCAAAGGGTGCAATAGTAAACTAAAAATATAATCCCAAAGCAGAAAACCATAAAAGGTATCTGTAACTTTTGTGAATGAAACAGTGTAAGAAACTTCTCTGTGTGGAAGATTTTCAGCCCATATATTTCTAGTTAATCACTGTATATTAATCAGATCAGACAATAGTAGTAGAAGTAGCGAACGTAAACTCAAGTCAAAAAGTAATAATAGAAAATATATAATTCTACAGCATTACAAAGTATTTTACTTTCTTACACTGTTTTGTTTTTAGACCCACTACACTTTAGTGGGTTGTTTTGATACTTCGGGGATACCACGGAGATTACTTGTTTTTTTAACTTTTGTGAATGGGAACATGTAGTTAATCATCTTTCAGGTCCAGGATGACCAAAAAAGCATGAGCAAGGAGAGCAGAGAGATTAGAGAGTCAACATTTAGAGTTTTGGAATATGAAGTTTTCAGCTTGGAATAGTCTAAAATGGATCACAAAGTGCCTTCTTTTCTCATCATCATCATCCCCCCCCCTTTCCCATTCTTTTCCTCATGGAGTCAGGGTATCGTGTTAACTGTCACCAACTCTCTTGATTCAGTGCCACACTCCTGCCTTCTTTAACACTCATATCTGACTGTCGCAGATCTTAACTTATGTTTGGCAGGTTTTAAGTCCAGCTTTCGCTCAACAGAGCTACCCCAGGTAACCCAGGCTGGGCAACTAGAAACCGGGCAGCCAGTAGCTTAGTGACCCAGGGCTGCTGGGCTTTATGGTGGGCACACACTGGCCAATAGGAACACATATCAGGCCCATGATTGAATATAATGCTCCATTTGGGATGCATCTCACCCGGCACATGCAACAACTGGAAAGACCCCAGAAGTACCTCACCAAGAGGATCATGGGTCTCAAACATGTGCCTTATCCAGCTAGATTAAAGAAACTCCAGCTCTATTCAGTAGCATACCGCCTGCTCAGAGGTGATTTGTGCCTAACATATAGGGCAATGTCCAACCAAGAACTGATGGACATGCTCCATCACAAAAAAATCCAGATCCACCAGAGCCACGCGAGCTAAAGATTTCAACCTCTGCACAAATATGAATAAAACATGCTGGAGGGATAGATTCATAACACAGAGGTTACCCGTACTCTGGAACAAAATCCCAGTTCATGTGAGACAGAGCCCTTCATTGGCACTGTTCAAGAAAAATCTCGATGCATGGATGGGAGATCGTAAGTTTACCCCGGGAGTCACCTCAGTGTCACTACTAGACAGAGGTATAGTTTACTAAATAATGGGGTCCCACATGTGTCACTACTAGAGAGGCGCAACTGTATAATACGGGGTGGCGTAAGCCACATCATTGTTGGCTAGGCTTGTAAGTGCCCCAGGGCAGATAGCCTAGTACACTACTATGAAACTATGAAACTATATACCCCTCCCACTGTTACCAAAGGTCCCTGGCGTGGGTCAGAGTGGGTAGGGTCCTCAACCCACTTAATGAACATTTTTGGCGACATTAGTCAACATGACTGAATCACCTAGAGCCATATTTTACACCGAGCAGTTAGCCCTGCCACAGTGCACAGTCTGTGATCAGTGTTCTCCTATCTTGAGGATACTACGCACCACAGCAGATGCCAAAAGCGGTTGGTCTGTACAACTCTTCCCCTATGGGGCACCATGTAGAGTCTGTGCTGCTGCCCACAGCTCCATTCATTGGTGAGTTTGAGATGGAAACAGCATGTTTTTCGGACATGGGAGAAACCCAGCAGAAACACAGGGAGAACACGCAAACTCCAAACACGCATTGATCGGAGGTCAGGATCGAACCTTGTGCATGGGAAGCAAAGACCTTAACCATTAAGCCATCTAGTCTCAAAAGTGCCTTCTTTTCAGGGAAGCAGAAAGTATGGAAAAAAAGCCTAAATGCCTTTCCCCACTGGACTGTACGTATGGGGGGGGGGACTAGCTCTATAACTCCAAGTTCTGAAATGAACTCAGGCAGATGAAGTTCATTCCATGGAGTTTGAGAAATTCCAGATGGAATGGGAAGGGATGCCCACTAGAGCATGCACAGCCATGCTCAATGATACTAAGGCATCTAAGAGTCTGATGCTCATAATTGCCAAATTTGAAAACACAGGGTAAGATTCCCTGCAATTTTGACAGGAAAGCCTGGGTAGGGAAGGGGACAGATAGGAGGCAGTGTCCATCTTTTTTTCCTTTTTAGAAGGAGAAACCTTGAGAAATATCAGCTTTCTTTTTAGGGTCACCTTGCCATTTCCTTTTAAAATACTGTTTGGAAGATTTTTCCTGGCCTGACAAAGGATTTTGAAAATAATGGCCCTAGATTAGAAGGGTAGTTTCCTTGGTGTTTAGCAATGAGTAATATGAAAAAGAAGTTATGTACTCACCATAACGTTCCATCTGAGTAGGTACTTCATTTGTCTGCAACCTGTGGGTATCGGATCCGAGCCGGCAGCTTTCCAAGCTACAAGATCCGAGCTCCTAGCTCCTCCTCCTACCCATAATCCCCTGCTACATGCTGTATTACCTCAGATCGATTTTTGTCCCATCACACAACTCATAACCTTGACAGAGGAATACACCAGATCTAACCTCCTGACAAGAGAATTTCAGGTGACCAGAGATCCCAACAAAGGTTCGGGGGATGGCAGGGGGGGGGGGGTCGGTTGCAGACAAATGAAGTACCTACTCAGATGGAACGTTATGGTGAGTACATAACTTCTTTATCTGAAGTAGTTTCTTCATTTGCTCTGCAACCTGTGGGACAGAGTCCCCAGCTACCTAGGAAAAAAACCTGGGTGGCCTTTACGGAAGGATATTCCGAAGCAACCGCGGAGCCAAAGGAAGCCCTACCTCTCGAAATTATATCTAGTTTATAATGAGAAATGAACGTATGAGAAGAGGACCAGGTAGCTGCTGAACATATGTCATCCAAGGGAACCCTGGACCAAAAGGCTGCTGAGGTGGCCATAGACCTTGTAGAATGAGCGTGAATTCCAATAGGAGCTGATTTGCCTGAAGATATATACCCATGAATTATGCACTGACAAATCCAATTTGCTACGGTCACTTTGGAAATGGCTTTACCCCTGGTTGATATTGCAAAGGACACAAACAACTGGTCCGGCTTGCGAAAATCCTTAGTCCTGTGCAAGGAAAAATGCAGTTGTCTGTGTACATCCAGTTTATGCAATTTGTATTCCCCTCTATTCTGAAAATTTGGGAATAACACGGGTAAATTTATTCATTGATTGATATTCGACTCTGAAGCCACCTTAGGTACGAAAGACAGGTTAGTCCTGAGGGACACACTATCCTTGTGAAAAATGAGGTAAGGGGGTTTCATACACAGTGCTTGAAGTTCTGAAACCCTCTTGGCCGAAGTAATAGCCACCAAAAAGGCAGTTTTCCAAGACAAGAATTTTAACGGAACCGAGGCCGCAGGCTCAAAGGGTGGACTTGTCAGGGCTTGTACGACTAAAGTCAAATCCCATGGGGGCACTACAGCTTTCACAGGCGGCTTCAAACGAAAGATGCCACGCAAGAAAGTTTTGCATAATTTTGTAGATGCCAAGGAACCTAAGCCATCACCTACATGTAAATGGGAGATGGCTGCCAACTGCACCCTAACCGTAGAAGCACTTGCTCCCTGCCGAAAAATCAGCGACAGGAAGTCCAGAATAGTTGGAATAGGAACCGTAAATGGATCCAGGCCCTTGTCTTTAGCCCAGACGGAGAAACGTTTCCATTTACTATTGTAAATTTTTCTGGTAGCCGGCTTATGAGCCGCGACCAGTATGGCCTTCACAGGAGATGAGATACCGGGAGTCCTTGCCATCAGTGGAACTGGATCAACCAAGCCGCAAGCTTGAGGTTCACCAGGTTCGGGGTTTGGTATCCTGCAGGATGCGAGATCAGGTCTGGAATGGGATCCAGTATCCATGGAGGAGTCACACTGCGAGACTGCAGATAAGGGAACCAGATCTGGCGAGGCCAGAATGGGGCTATGAGGATAACTCTGCTCCCCAACCGACAGGCTTTCTGTATGAACTTTACCATAAGCAGGGGGGGGGGTAAGCATAAAGGAGACCGGGAGGCCAAGCATGAACTAGAGCGTCTCTGGGATTTTCCCCTTTGGGGGGGGGAAGTATTGCGAAGTACTCGCTGCATTTTGTTTAATGGAGAATTAAAAAGATCGCAGCGAGGCCAACCCCATTTGCGGAAGATCTGCTTCGCAACAGATGGATTGAGAGACCACTCGTACGGAGTGAGAATTACTCGACTCAGTTTGTCCGCTAATATGTTGGACCGTCCCGGAATGTGCATAGCTACCAGAAACCGGTTGGTGGATATCGCCCATTCCCAAACTCTCATAGCCTCTCGACAAAGGGGGTAAGACCAGGTTCCTCCCTGTTTGTTTATGTACCAGACTACTGACATGTTGTCCATCTGGATTGCAATAGTCCCCAGAGGGAGAAGGTCATGGAGAGCTTGCAACGCTAGAAGCACCGCCCTCATCTCTAGGACATTGATATGCAAAGCGGTCTCTAGGGAAGTCCACGTGCCTTGGACGGTTCTGCCCGAACAATGCCCCCCCCCCACCAGAGGTGAAAAGCATCTGTGGTCAACGTGGCTTGGGGCGGGGGAATCACAAAGGGACTCCCTTCCCTCAGTTCTCACGCGTGGAGCCACCAAAGAAGGGAGTCCTTGCAAACTCTGCTCAGTGGTATCGGAGTGTTCAACGGGTGGAGTAATAGTGACCACTGAACTTGAAGGGTCTGCTGCAATACCCTCATCCGCAGACGTGCATGAAGGGAGAGACTGATCGCCGCTGCCATAGACCCTAGTGCCCTCAGGACTAACTCCGCCGCTGGAGCAGGACTCTGAAGAAGGGCTAGTACCTGAAACGACAAGCTGCTCAGCCTATCTGAAGTTAGAGTAGCTCGAGAGATACGGGTATCCAACCTGGCCCCTATGAACTCCAGGACCTGAACGGGGCAAAGAAAGGATTTCTGTAGATTCACTGAGATGCCTAAGCTCTGGGCAAGAGTCAGAGCATAACCTCTTGCCACGCAGAGCTGATGCCTGTTGTTGGCGGTAAGGAGCCAGTCGTCTAGGTATGGGAAGACCTGAATGCCCTGAAGTCTCAGGTAGGCTGCAACCACTGCCATGACTTTGGTGAACACCCTGGGGTCTGAGGTGAGGCCGAACGGAAGAACCCTGAACTGATAATGACTGACTCCCAGCCGGAAGCGGAGAAACTTTCTGGATCGTCTGTCCATCAAAATGTGGTAGTACGCATCCTTGAGGTCTATAGAGCACATCCAGTCATTCTCCCACAGGAAGGGGAGAATTGATTGGAGGGTGACCATCTGGAATTTCTCCTTGGGAATGAACAGGTTCAGAGCGGAAAGGTCTAGGATGGGTCTTAAGTCCCCCGTCTTCTTTGGCACCAAAAAGAACCTGGAGTAATAACCCAATCCAGACTGATCTGGGGGGACGAGCTGGATGGCTCTTTTTTCTAGCAACTTCGACACTTCTGAAGCCACTGCCTCCCTCTGATCGGGTGGTACATCGGGGAGGCGTCTGGTCATGGAGGGAAGGTTTATGAAGGGGATGGAATAACCTCTGGATATATGGAGCACCCATCGATCTGTCGTAATGGACTCCCAATTTGACAGGTGCTCCGTCAACCGCCCCCCGACTGCCTCCAGAGAGGGACAGCTGGGTAAGCCCTTAGGGCTGATGCGCGGGCCTGTCCGAGAAAGGTTCTCTAGACCTGAAGTTACGCGGTCCCCCTCTGCCTCTGGGCCGGCGCCCACCTTGCCCTCCTCTGCCTCTAGAGGACGAGGGGTCCGAAGCTGGATGGGACTGCTGAGACTTTTGTCCCCTCTGATTCCTTGAAAAGGATAGTTGGGGATTAGAGAAGCGGACTCCGACGGCAGACAGCAGCTTCCCGTCCTTCTCGCTTTGGACCAGCGTTTCGCGAACGGTCTTGCCAAAAAGCGAAGACCCGT
The DNA here is from genome assembly GCF_019279795.1 of Protopterus annectens. Classification (NCBI taxonomy): domain Eukaryota; kingdom Metazoa; phylum Chordata; order Ceratodontiformes; family Protopteridae; genus Protopterus; species Protopterus annectens. The sequence goes on along the minus strand of NC_056736.1, from coordinate 449,011,452 downwards.
CAAAGGGTGCATTCGCGAAGGATGCCTTGAAGGGATCCGTGAAATTGCAAAAACGGAACCAGGTGTGACGCCACAAGACGACCCCAGCTCCGCTGGCCCTAGCGGCTCCCTCTGTAGCGTGGGAGAGTAGCCGCATGTGTTAGATATGGATTTTAAAGTGGCCATAGGAGTCGAAAAAACATTCTTGTCCTCAACTGACATGGACTCCGGGGGGGCTGCAGCATATTCCTTAATCAAGTCTCGCTGTAGCCTAATTGTATGTGCCATATAATTCAGCGCCCTTATCGAGAAGGTCGCTGAAGCAAACATCCGCTTCCCAATGTGGTCCAGCACTTGAGATTCCTTATCCGGCGGGTGAACTGAAGAGCTCTCCTGTGCGAGTTCTCTCTTGGTGGCAGCCGCCACCAACATGACATCAACAGGAGATCCCTTGGCCCAAGACTCTCTATCCGCTGGGGGGCTAAGGACTTTATCGTGTCGTCTCGGGATTGGCTCCACGGTGTCAGGCTCCTTCCGTGTCCTGGTAGTAATTAAGTCTACCAGGGGGTCAGCCGGAGGAGACACCCAGGAGGTAGACGGGCCTGCTTCAAACGCCTCCAGGAACACTGATTCATCCGCGGAAGGTTTTTGGGTAGACCACCCCCCTCTAATACGCAACATTTCATGATGTCTCCGAAGGAGACATCTTCGGGGGGTGACCTTGGGGAACCTTCCCCTTCAACTAAATCCGTGTCGGTGGTGATGGACTCAGGGGAATCCAGGTGCCTCCTTTTACACCTACGTTTACGAGGGACCTCCTCGGTGGGACTGTCCGAAGAGGGCTCAACGGGTTCTTGTTCCTCCAAGGGAACCAGCTGGAGGGCTTGAGCAGGCTTGTCCTGATGGTCGATGATGGAGAATAGACCCACATGCAGCGGGGGAACGGGAGGATCCGAAGCCCGAACCGGGGGCCTGGAGGACCTCGACAGTACCCTCTCCACTACCTCAAAAGCCGAAGGAGAACTACTCTCGCCAGGCTCCGAAAGTAGTCTCCTCGGCTCCGAGGTAGGGATCGGGGTCGTGACCAATGCAGTCGGAGCCGAGAGAGGTGTGCTCAGAGCCCAGCGGCGCCGAAGACACACCAACTCCCACGGATCCGACGCTCAGCCCTCGGCCCCGAGAACTCGGATCAGACACGCTCGAGGGCACAGTCGGCGAAGAAACCAGAGCTATCGGCGCCGACGAATCCCCGGCTCCGAAAGGGCCCGGATCCGATTACTCAGAGACCCAAAAATGAGTCGGAGAAGGAGTGATCGGAGCAAAAATGGGGGCCGCACTCCCCCCAGGGGGGGGCGGGCAAGAGCACCCCCATGTGCATTTGGGTCTGTATGAATATACGCATCATCCGATCCATGTCAGTGTCGGTGAGGCTTCTGGTCGACCTAGAAGTCGTCGAAGCGGGCCGGGAAGGCCACCTCGACTACCTCGAGGGAGACCGTTACTCTGGCGAAAAACTGGGCGAACGGAGGAGAGAGGGGGAGGATCCGGAGACCCTCGAGGGAGACCTAGCCAGCTTAGATGGCGGGGCTGAGGGTCGAGTCTCAGCCCGCCTTTTGTGAGACTTGTGCCCTTCCTTGTCCTTGTGCCTCTTCTCTTTGGAGGAAGAGGCACCAGAGTCCCCCGAGCTCAAACCCAAAGAGGGAGGTTGAGTCCTCGGTTGAGCAGGGGGCGCAGAAGGCACCGGGGCTGCCGAGGCAGCCTGAGCCTCAGCGGGAGAGGAAGAAGAAAACGATTCCTGGGGAAGCAAGCCCGCCAGGATCAGCTTATTCTTCCTGTCCCCAAGTGCCCAGGGGTTAAAGACCGCACATATTGGGCAGGCCGTAGATAAATGGGCCACCCCCAGGCATAAAACGCACTGAGTGTGGCCATCAGCCGGTGAAAGCTTATGGTCACACTCAGTACACTTTGAAAAAATGGCTTTGGGCCCTTCAGCCATTTTGCCTAACACACACGCACACCCAAACACTAAGGGGGGAGGGGTGTCCCACAGAAAAAACAACTAACTATAAAAATTAATGAGCATCTAAACTACGACTAAAAAACCCAGGAATACTACACACACGTACACTAAAACCACAATCTTCCCAGTTGAGAAAAACTTTAAGAAAGGGTAACTATCTCACCAAAAGCCAAGGAGCTCTTCAAAGGTAGCTGCTTCAGCCGTGGGAAAAAACGATCTGAGGTGATACAGCATGTAGCAGGGGATTATGGGTAGGGGGAGGAGCTAGGAGCTTGGAAAGCTGCCGGCTCGGATCCGAGGTTGGATCCGATACCCACAGGTTGCAGAGCAAATGAAGTAACTACTTCAGATTAGTTGTTTAAACCCTTGCATTACGTTGCCTCTCTCTCCCAGTCTTTTTTCGAACCTCATCACAGTGATGCCTTAATATCTGGAAATTTTTTTAGTCTTATCGAGTCACTTCTCATGACATTCCCACTAACAGCAGATGTGGAGGTAATATCTACACCATCACATGTACATTTGCTAGAATGTTTACTACTCTAAGAAGCATAACTGACCATTTCCAAAAGGCCAGATTTAACGTGAGATTAAGAGAGGTTAGCCAAAGAATACTGCATATCTGAAAAGTGTGGATAAAAGCTACTCAGACATACCAGTTTGGCAAAGGATACCCCAAAAAGTCAAAATAGAGGAAGTGCACATGTTTTTGCTAACTGTATTAAAAAAAAAAAAAAAAGTTATTGGTTCTCCTTACCATTATGGACAGTGTTAGCAGAAAAAAATGTAGTACCCCTTCTCTGTATCCAAGGAGACAATGCAGGGTCTGCAGAAGGGTTTTCATAAATATACTTCTAGTGGCTATTTCGGGGTCTACAGAATGTAGAGGTTTTCTTTATAGCCAGGGGCTGGGCATCGGGAGATAAAGTAGCAGAGAAAGCATCCTTCATGGCACGTACAACTAGATGAATGACCATGGGCATAGTAGAATCCAAGCAGAGGAGTTTGAGATCCTTTTTTTTTTTTTTGGAAAATCAGACATCTCTTTTCCTTCCCATTTGTAGAATACTTTATTTGTTAAATATCACCTCTGAAAGTGATTTCCTCATCTGGTTAATATAAGGAAAGGGTATCCTCAGATTCCAATAAGCTATAGAGAAAGAAATTTGCGAAGCATAATCAAATTTTTCCTGATCAGATTCCAACAGAACTTCTTCCTTAGAAGAAGGGACTCTTCCTTTTAAACAGAATGGAAGAGGAAGAAGCTAGGAAAGATGTTTGAAAGGACTATAAGTTTATATTTCTTGGGCAAATTATATAATTCTTGGGCAAAATTAAACCTTTCCTCCAGAGTCCCTTTTTGAGAAAGCTTAACAGGATGACATAAAATGTATTTATCTATTTTTATTTTACATTTGTTGACCGGGCTAGTCCAACTGGATACATGTCCACTTTCACTAGAAGCCCGGAGAGATAAGCTCCACAAAAAGAATAGCAGCAACTTCAGGTACAGTAATTATTCAAACTAGAATTATAACGTAACATTTTTAAAAGAAGAGTCAGAAAAGCAAATATTGGTATATATTAGGTGGAAACAAGTTCATACAGTCAAGAAGTTTATTGCAGAAGTACATAGTCTTTAATGGATCCTACGAAAGAGTACGTTTTTACAGACTTTAATTACAGGTCCTACTCTCTAAGTTTGAAGAAAGAGTTTGACATAAAATAGCAATAGTGAGACAAGTAGACAGTAGATCTAGCTGGAGGGGATTATTAGTCTTGGTAAATACATGGGCATAGCCAGTGGATTTTGAGGTCATAGCCGGAGGGGATTATTAGTCTGGGTAACTACATGGACATAGTCAGTGGATTTTGAGGTGTTCTTTAAGTTGATTTTTGAAAAGTAGTACAGAAGAAAGGGATGAGAGGTCACTGGGAAGCAGATTCCAGGTTTTACCTACGGTGTTGGAGAACAGTGAATCCCCAGCCTTATTTTTGGATTTAAGTGTGGTTACTAGTACTTTATTTGCTGAGCGACGGGTTGTAAGAATGTTATAGGGGCTGAAAAGGCTAGTAAGTATCGGAGCATTACTGGGATGATAACGGATCTTGTGGGCAATAATAAGTTGGTGAAATAGAAGCTGATTATGCAGTTTCAGCCATCCTAGTTGCTTTAAGTTTTGACAGTGGTGGGTTCTATATGAGGAACCAGTAGCAAATCTTGCAATGTTATTGTAGGAGGTTGCTTTTTGATAGATTGGTATAGATGGGAGGCATAGAGGAGGGTAGAGATAAGATGGGTACGGGCAATAGTAGTTCTAGCTATTGACGTAAGGAAGGATTTAATCCTGTAGAGGGAGCCTAGTTTTCTATTATCTGATTTTATAGTAGTGTTGATATGTGCGCCAAAGTTAAGATTGTGATCTATTGTTACACCTAAGAGTTTGGTGGTTGGGTCTAGAGATACGACAGTGAAAGTGTTTAATCTTATTATTGCACCTCTTTGGAGCATCCCTGCATAGTCTTTAATGGTCGGAACTCCATTAGTGACTCCTTGCCTCACTAGTACTTCATGTATGCCTTCCTCAGCCTCAAACAAAATCATACGTGGTTTCTTCCCTTGCAGAAAACTCAATTTGTACAGTCTATTAGGATGTGTGCATCTCTTAAGCCATAGCTAGAGGGCCCTTCAAGGAGGAGATTGAGGGTCCCAAGGGCTGCTTAAGGGCTTCAGTGGAGTCACTGGTCTCAGACTGTACAAGAGAGATGGACATACAGGTTCCATCACTCATCTTGTCAATTTTTTTCCTCTTGGTGTGATGACAGAAGTCTGCCACTAGGAAATCAGATGACATGGCAGTTCACACCGAGCATCTCAGACATTTATTTTTGAGGGATTTTAACATACTTCTGTTTTTGAAGTGAAAAAAGGCAAACAGGACATGAACTCATGTTGCACTCCCCACCCCAGACAGAAAATACATTTGGAATGAGAATCCTTATATGGGATTGGTCATCCATAATTACACTTGCCTTTTCTGACAGACATAGGACTTTTTTTTTTTTTTAATAAAAGACAAAAAAGGAAGGTTCCCCAGTGGGGTACTTCTCTGCCTGAAGTCTAACTAGCTGAAGATGAAGCCCCAGTGCTACAAATCATAAAGTTAATGAAAGTCTGCACAAATGTACTAATGGCAACAAAGCTCTGAGTTTCAGTGTGTGAGTAAGTCTTGCTTACACTGGCATGTATTTCCATGCTGAGGGTGGACATACAGCACATAAGGAAAGAGCCTGAAGCTTTATAGACTGGCCGGACATATGGTATCCTTGACAGGGCATGTTCCATACTGTAATGGCTACTACAACAATGATCTAATGAAGAACATCCTCCTAAAACCACTGCAAGTCAAAGTGCATCTATGCAAAGCATTTTCCATTTGTTTATCCCAGATTGTAAGACTATGTTTACAACTTCTTTGACTCTACCTACATTCCATAACATCACATAAAATACTTCCCCCACTTGTGACAAATGACTAAACAAAACACCTCAATGACATGAACAATTAAAATATTGTTTAGAGTCTATAATTCCATTATATCCAGGTAGTGTGACATATGAACCTTCATTAATAAATGCTCAAAGATGACAAATCCACGCACGGACGCACTTGATCTTTAGAGGACTATGAGAGACAAAACTCCCAATCTTTCTTCAATCAGTTTTAATGGCTGACTGAAGGAAGACAACCCCAGATAGCTCTCACCCCCATGGCTAGTGTAGGAGAGCAGAAATGAACTGGAGGAGGTTTGATGCTCAGCAGACACTGGCGCACACACATACACACGAAAAAAAAAAAAAAATGAGGGAAAATACCCATGGTACAACAGAAAAACTGAAAGGTTGATGCAAGAGAAAAAGACACTCTCAAGAGGCAAATGCCCATTCCCAAACTCTCACTGCCTTCTGACAGACCATGGGAATTCGTCTTGTGTGCGTTTATATACCAAAATCACTGCCATATTACCAGACTGGATGGCAACTAACACCACAGAGATGAAAAGGACACCTCTCATCTCTGGTATATTGATGTTCAAACTGGTCTCTTGGCCTGACCAGGTGCTTAGACTGTTTGCTCTGAACAGTGCCTTACTCCCCCCCTCCCCAGGTGGCATCTGTGGTTACTGTTACTTTAGGGGTCAAGGTCCGAGAAGGTCTGCTCAGAGAAAGTTGCACTCAACAGCCTGACCATGAAAATGGTCCTGGACTTTTTGAAATCATTACTGAAGTACTGAGGTGCTCTAAAAGCTGACTCCATTGCACTCAGTGTCCATAGAAGAACCCTTAATAAATAGCCTTGTACGATGAAGAACAAAATTGCCAAAGCCATCGGACCCCACTAATGGACTTGGGGCAAACTGCTGTTGATTATCTGGAAGTAACAGTAACTTTATAAGAATTTCTCCAGGTGTTCGGAGAGCAGCCAATAAAAGTTACAGAAGGAGGGTATCAGCTGAGAGTTTCAAAGGCTGACCATTATGCCCAAGAAATGAAATGGACTGAAGCAGATCACTGGAGGCAAGCAGATTCTTCATGGATGGAACTCTCAGGAGCCAGTCATCCAAATGCAGAAATTCCCTGGAACTTGGAGACGGAGAGCTGGTGTGATTGTAGACATGTACTTGAACAACCTGTGAACTGTCATGAGACTGAATGGCAGAGTTCTGAACTGAAACTGACTGGTCCCGGTGTGGAAGCAAATGAACTTCACTGGCTAATTTGTGATTCTGATGTACAGGTATGCCTCCTGGAAGTCCTGACAGCACATCCAGTCTCCTTTGAACATATAAGGAAAAATGAAAAGCACTGTGAACATTCAAGAAAGGCTTCCTGACAAAATACTTGATTTAGGCCATGCAGAGCTAGAATGGGCCGAGATCCTGATACTTTTTTGGCAACAGAAAGAACTTGTAAAAAAATGCCCATTTCTGATCCTGTGCAACCTCTTGGATGGCTCTTTTTAGTAGGAGGTTCTGGGGTCTACACTTTTGCTACAACCTTTTCAAAGGTAGGATGCTGAAGAGGAAGACAGAATGCAGACTGGGAGGGGATAAGACGGGAATTAAATTACATTTGGATATGATACCACTTCTTCCACTTGTAATAAGTGGAGGCCATCCATGCCAGCAAGTGGAAAAATAAACAACCTCTGACTGCTTCCAAAGGGCAGCACGCAAGACAGACCCTCAACAATAGGACAGCTGCCTCTAAATGGGCCACTTGACCCTGGATCGTTTTGCTGTGAACCACATCCTCTGGTAGCATGCCCCTTCTGGAAGTTACTGGGGCCTCAACAGCACTTTTCAGAACTTCAAATATTATCTTTTTGGGAGTGAAGGTACCAAAGCTGGCACAAGTTGCACTCTGTTCTCAAATACACAAGCTAAGGAGCTGGAGACTTCACCAAAGTATTAACTGGAGTACTGTCTTCACATTTTGTCTTTCCAGTTTAGATTCTATTAAACCTCTAAACAGCTACGATCCAAAGGGGGGCATTCATAAACTGGGCTTTGTTGTTCTCAGAAAAGTTTTTTTCAATGGAGCCAGGTGTAAAGGTGAACAGTAAGGGCTGTGTCTGATGATCTAGGAGAATGATCAACTGTACTGTGCGTTAGATGGCCTACTCTGCAACAGAGCTAGAAGCTGCCAGATGGGACTGTATTCTTTATGCCCAAATCTGGTAACTCCTCCAGAGTCTTTGGCAAGCTCACCTTACATGAGGTAGCTTGGGACTTTTTTGATGAGTGACGTACTTGAAAATCTGGATGAAAAGATCTGAAGAGGGAGCCTTTGGAACAAATAATGGGTAAAGGGAGGGGGCTACGGTAGCCCAGGAAAGTTTTATGGACCAAGCAAAGTGTCTGCTGGTCTTAGTCCTAGAGGTGCCAGAAATTAAACTCCATCAGGAATGACAACTAGAACTATTTTAATACTTGAATACTGTGCCTTCTATGCTGAGCTTACATGTGACAAGTTAACTCCTTTTTGAGGTTTATTTAGTATTAAAAATTTTCTAAGAAATTTATTTCCATTTATCTAGAATGTTTGCCATTATAAAGGTGCACAGAACCACAAAAACAAACTATAAAATGTTTACTTTTGCAAACCAACTAGCTTCCAAATGGTGCAAAATGTTACTAAAAAAGTAAAACACTAGTTTAAACTTGGATAATAAAGACCTTGCCAAGTCTTATGTTACCTCTTAACTGCAGTACTTGTACGCAGCAGTTTTAAAAAAATCTTTGTATAAAATGGAAGTCTTTCAGAGCCAAAGTCACTCATACAACTTTCAAATTAGCACACATTTAAGCAGGCCAATTTTGGTGCTTAAAAAGGGAAACAGATCCAAAGTGCATCACATGATTCTTGAAACAATGGGTGACCTGGTCTAAAATTTTATAGGTAAAGTAAAAGTCTGGCAAGCTGATTTCCAAGGATGCGCAGCTTAGGGAAGCCTTCATTGATTATTATATTTCTCTATATAGCCTATATAAAACAGATCATAATTTCCAGTAGGATTTTGTGGCAGTTGAGAATAAAATGATCACATTAAGAGTAGCAAGGAGCCCTAACCAACAACACCAGAGAAAGTTAAGGCAATTGCTAAACTCAAGTGCCATAAAGATTGACAGAAACCCAGCAGAAATATACAACTGAGAACAGAAACTACTAAAAGTATTAGCAAGAATATACAATGTGTATTCTTCCATGTCAAACCTCCTTATTAAATTATAATCAAGCAGTTATTACTCTCATTCCAAAATTAAAGGAAGAAATTCCACCATTAGAAGACTTGGCCCCATTTCCCTCGATAATCTGGGTATTAAGATTTTTGCCAATGTCTTGGCTATTAGGCTAGACAGCATACTGCCGCCTACAGTGTTGCAAAGTCAAACAAGTTTAAGGGATGAGAGGTTTTAGACAACTGGTGGGATATGGTGCTGTTTTTATATAACTAAAGCAACTCAGAGTAAGTTGGTATTCTTTTGGATATAAGGAAGACATTTGCTACAGTGGAGTGAGACTTAGGTTCATAGGTTGGTACAAGGCTATCGGCCCTAGGGCCTATAACAAGCCTAACCATAACAATTCTCTGGCTATTTACTCCCACAGTATTTACTTCCCTGGACCCCTGTCTAGCAGGGCAACTGATGTGATCCTCGGGGTGAATTTCCTATCTCCCATCCAATCATCAAGGTTCCTTTTGAAGGCCAAAGAGGCACTCTGCTTGACATGTATGGGCAGTCTGTTCCAGAGTCTGGGGAGTCTCTGGGTCAGGAACCTATCCCTCCAGCATGTTTTGTTCATTGTGAAGACAATGTTTAGATCCCTGGAGCATGCGTCTCTGAGGGAGTGGGATTTAAGTGTGGCATGTCCAACAGCTCTGGGTTTGACATAGCCTTGTATGTTGAGCAGAGATCGCCTCTGAGTAGACGATATGCGACAGAGTATAGCTGGAGTTTTTTTAGGCGGTCAGCATATGGCATCTGCTTTAGGCCTGTGATTTTTTTAGTGATGTATTTCTGTAGCCTTTCCAGTTGTTGCAGATGTCTTGAGAGGTACATACCAAATGGGGCATTGTATTCTATAATGGGTCTAATGAGGGATGAGTACAGTGGGACAATGACCTCCTTTTTTCTGGATGAAAAGCCCTTAGTGATGAGGTGTTCCCCACAGGAGGATTTCCTGACTGTTGTGGCAATGTGGTTATCGAAGGTGAGACCACTGTCCACCTGTGTCCCTAAGTCTCTTATCACGCTTTCAGTGTTTAGTGTACTGCCACCTACGTGGTAATTCACAGGTACGTTTTTTTTTCCAAAGGGGATAACTATACATTTCTTGGCATTGAGCTTGAGCCCATGGCTCTGGCACCAAGCATCTGTTTCTGTAGAATATCCCCTGAGGTACTCCATTTGTCACTTGTCTGGAGGTGGATTTGGAGTCGGCTACTTTTACAGTGTGGGTTCTGTCAGTAAGCCAGTTGGCAACTCGAGTGACGTAGGGATTAATGCCCAGCTTCGTAAGTTTGTCTATGATTCCAGAGTGGGGGATGGTGTCAAAGGCCTTGGCGAGGTCCAGATAGGCTGTGTGGACCACCTTACCCTTGTCCACAGCTCTGGAGACCAAATCGAAGAAGTCAGTCAGGTTCAGGAGACAAGATTGGCCCTTCACGAACCCAAACTGCCTGGGGTCCAGTGTTTGAAGGTTACCAATGTCTTTGTTTATAAGTTCCATGATAATATGTTCCATGGCCTTGGAGATCAGGCTCATCAGACTGACGGTGCGGTAGTTCCCGGGATCCAAGGTGGATCCCCCCTTACGGAGTGGGACAATTGTAGTTGTGCGCCACTCAGTGGACACAAAGCCTGAGTAGTATGATTAAACATGACACTTAAGTGAGGTGCCACTTCATTTTGTAATTTATGTAGTACACAGCCTGGGATGTCTTCTGGTCCCATGGATGCTGTACTCTTAGCTTTGGAGAGTGTGATTTTTACCTGTGAGGCCATTACTGGAATTTGGCAATCTTTCAGTATTGAGATGGGTCCTTTAGGGGGTGATGTTTGCACTGAATCTATCTGCCAGGATATTGGCAATATCTTTGGGATCAGTATATTTAATGCCATTCGGTTGTAGCTCAGAGCAGATCTGAGCATTGCCATTTAGATTCTTGACACAGCTGTACAATGCCTTGTTGTTGTCTTTGGAATTTTTGGCAATTTTATTTTCGTAACTAGCTTTGGATGATTTTATAAGGGATCTCAGCTTCTTACTGAGGCTGGTAAGGGAGTTTTTTGCATCATGGGATTTTCCTCTTTTCTGCAAGTTTCTTCCTTTTGTTGTAAAGTTTATGACAAGGGACCTCCAGATTGGCTTCCTTTTTTTGGAAGTTTAAAGTCCTCCAGAAGTGGAACTGTTTACAAATTGGATAAAAATGTATTCTTCTCCCTTGTTCAGAGTTTGTATACATGGGGACTATCAAACTCAGGGAGGATAGGAAGGTATACCAAAGAAGGTTGCCCCTACCCCCTAGGCTTTTCCTGTTATAGGAGAGTTAGCATTCACAGTGATGATTGCCCTGGATGCACAGTCTATGCTGGGCAAGTCCATCAATGCCTTCCTTATGTTTGCAGATGACTGCATTCTGAGTACAACAAATCTGCCAGCAGTCCTCATTAAGATCTTAGCTATTTCTCAAGATTTTAGAAGGGTATTGGAGTTGGTTTGTTACTTTGGTAAGACAGTCATTTAAAAGGGCTGGATAAGGAACTACAAACTGGAGAACTGCCCACCGTTGGCAATACAAGATGCCCCATATTTGGCATTACAACTAGGGCTAATTGGATACTGCAGACAGGAGAGGAGAGTCCAGGAGTGCCTCTAGGAAAACTGTTTGGATGGCACAGTGACAGACTTCTTTAGGTGTAGAGTGAACCTCAAGGAGGTTAAGAGGTCCTGTTTGAATTTCAGGTCTGAGAATTTCAGACAGGTCCGAGGCCTATATTAGGCAATTGTCTAGGTATGGGTAAATCTGGACTCCCTTTGGTCATGCAGAAAGCAATGGCAGTATCTAAGCACTTTGTGAAAACCCTTGGTGTAGTAGACAGTCCAAAGGGCAGAAATGAAAACTGATATTGACTGGAGCTTGCTCTGAAGCGAAGAAACCTTCTGTGTGACTTTGATATGGGTTTGTGCAGATAGGCATCTTTTAGGTCTACTGAAACCATGAATGCCTGAGGGGCTAACACAGGAAGTAATTTCTGCAGGGTCAACATAGTGAATTTTAGTACCTTGAAAAAAAAAAATCAAGTTGGACAGGTCCAGAATAGGACACCAGGACCCTTCTTTTCTGGGTACTAGGAGCAATCTTGAGTAGTACCCTTTCCATTTTTGGTCTTGTGGGACAGGTTCCACTGCTCCCTGGGAACACAAAATTTGAATTTGTTCAAGCCTGAGTTTTTTGATTTTTGGGGTACATCTCAGTATCCCGAGAATTTTAAGGGCTCTCTGAAAGTGAGCTTCTAACCGTTGACGATAATATTTAGAACCCACTGGTACAAAGTAACATGGGTCCAATTTTGCTAGAAGAGAGACAGCCTTCCTCTCCTAGCTTTGGGGTGGGGTCGGAGAGGGGGGAGGGTAGCAGAGAGTCATAACTGTTCACTGGCAAGGGAGGGTGTCCTAGAACTCCCTTGCTTGTGAGACTCTGAGGTCCACTGTCTACACACACCTTTGGTGTTGTGATCTATGCCTGAGGTTTCTGTCTCTCTGAGGCTTTTTCCATTTGCTTCTAGATTGTGTTGGAAAGGACCAATGTTTGTCTGGAAAATTCCTGGTGAACCTGGGGGGGGGGTCCCATCCTCATGCATCCCAAAGAGGCATTCTTTGCCTAGGGATGCATAAAGGAGATTAGCTTTTACATGGTCAGGGATGGGTTGTTCTCCAAGCCAAGTGTGTCGCCTGATCACTGTGCCAATGACAACTGCCCTTGCAGGAGCCTTCCATGGCATCATACCTGCAGTGTAGACAGTGTTTAGTTGCATGGAAACTGGAATGGTGCAGATCTAAAAGTTCATTAGAAAGGTTTTTATTCTCTAAACCAGAGAGCTTTTGTTTTAGTTGGTTTACTGGCATTTGATCATATGGAATTGACAGTTGACTGCCGCCATGGTAAGGGCAGCCGAAATGTAGACTCTTTCCAAATCTATCAACCAGACTCTCTTTTTAGCCTGTGGGGTATTCTTGTTCTTCCTACTGAAAATGTTGTCTCACAGCATTAAGTGCCTCTCCAAAAGTAAGGTCTTCAGGCGGGTAGGCAGAGGAGAGATTTTCCTCAATCTGATTCCTCATATGAGGTGTAAGCAGGGCCTTCTTCAGATCCAAAGTCCTCCAAATCAGACTCTTCGGAATGCAGTGGATCAGGGAGGTATTCAGGGGGGGGGGGGGTGTCTCTCTCTTTTCCATGGGGTAATATCCTCTGGAGTCTGTCTGGACCTTACAATGTTAATGAGGTCTTCAGCCAATCTGATTAAATCTTGGTGGGGTCCCTGAAATTGGGAGTCCGTAGGCCTAGGTGAAGGCCTTGCCACAATGTCTTTCTTTGCTATTGGCTTGGCCTAAGGCCTGGGAGTATCCGATGCCCTGGTGCCTGACTCCCTAGATTGAAGATGCATCGTAATGGACCTAGGCCGTCGTTATGAGCTGTAGAAGATGAAGTGACCGAAAGCACGTTAGACTCCAAATGGGTATTGACAGAGACCAGGGTCGCTGAATCAAAAGTCGAAGATGGCTGCAAAAACGTTTCACCTTCCTCAACAATAAAGTCGAGTAGGCAAGTCAGGGGACAAATGAGTGCCGTCCGTGGACCGAAGCTTTTGTTTCTTATCTTTTTTGCTTTTAGGTAAATCAAGTGCAGGATGACCAGCAGATGACATCGTATGTCCTGTCACAGGAAACTAGCTGAAAACTCTGCTCTACACCTAATAGTTCTAGTGTTAACCCTAGCACAGAAAAGTACACTTGTGTACACTTACCATAAATGTAGATGCTAGAGTGCATTCACTGTTGCAGTCATCACATTTGGGTTATCCCTGCCTGGGTAGCCCTCAGTTGGCCTGAATACCAGAGGCTTAGTATTTCTGCGTCGGTTGCTGTCGCTTCAGGACTGACTTTAGGTCGTCAATAGTAAAAAGTAAGGCAGCCGACGCCATTACATCAGTTTTTCTTGCCCTGTCAGGAGCCCCCAAGTGGGAGCCAGTATATGGTGGAAGAGCCCCACCAGTAGAAAGTAAATACCAAAAAGTTCATTGAAATCAGAGAAAGAGAGAGAGAGAAAAGGGGGGTGGAGGGAGGGAAAGCGGGACTGCAACAGTGAATATGCTTCAACATCTAGATTTATGGTAAGAGTACACAACTGTACTATGTTCTTCGTGTTTCACTGTTGCAGTCATCACATTTGGGTTGATTCCCAAAGCTGAGGAAATGGTGGAGGCAGTCAAGACGACTAGGGGCTGGCTAGGATGCCCTGCAAGACTGCAGTGGCAAAGCCTGCCCTGGATTTGGAGAAGATAGGCAGGTGGCAATGCTTGGTGAAGATGTGAACAGATCTCCAGGTTGCAGCTTCCAGGACGTCCCTGGTTGGGACTCCTTTGAGGAAAGCTGCAGAGGTGGAAGCTGCTCTGGTAGAGTGAGTCCTGACCCCCTTAGGGGGAGATTTCCCATGTTGCTTGTAGCATAAATGGATGCAGTGTGCTATCCATTTGGAAATGGTATGTTTGGATATGGCTTTGCCCCCTGCTCCTGCAGCAAAGCTGACTAACAATTGATTTATCTTTCTGATTGATTTAGTCCTGTCTAGATATAATCTGAGCTGTCTGTGCAAATCTACAGAGTGCAGTACCCTTTCTCTCTTGTTTTGTGGGTTAGGGAAAAAAAGGTGGGCAAATGAATGGATTGGTTGAGAGCCACGCTGGACACCAATTTTGGCATGAAGGATGGGTTAAGTCCTGAGGGACACACTGTCAGCATGGAAGATGATGAAGGGCTCTACAGCCATGAGTGCTTGTAGCTCGAATACTCTTCTGGCTGAAGTGATGGCCAGAAGCAAGGCTGTCTTCCAGGAGAGAAACTTTAATTCTGCTAAAGCTGCTGGTTCAAAGGGGGGGGGGGGTAGGGTGAGCTTGCCCAACACAAAGTTTAGATCCCAAGCTGGGGTAAGTGTTGTTCTGGGTGGCCTCAAGCTGTTAGCCTCTCTTAGGAACTGTTTGATGAGAGGATGAGAGAAAAGTGGTTGCTCAGTGTTGAAATGAGCAGAGATAGCAGAGGCATGAATTTTGAGAGGAAAAGGAGAGACCACTGTGTAGTAGGTCAGCTAGGTCATCTAGGATGAGAGGTAGGGAGGGCTGTGCCATAACAGCTCCCTCAGCCTGGATCCAGGTGCAAAACCTTTTCCATTTGTCAGCATAAAACTTTCTAGTGCTAGGGTGTCTGGCTTCGCTTATAACATCTAGAGCCTGTTTACTGAGATTGGCAGCTTGTTCAGTGGTCACGGAATAAACCAGGCTGCCAAATTGAGCGTCTGCAATTGGGGATGCATGAATTCTCCTTCCCTCTGGGTTAGGAGGGTTGGGATCTGAGGGAGATGCCATGGTGGCAGAGGAGACAGACTGCGCAGCAGTGGGTACCAGTGCTGGTGGGGCCAGTCTGGAGCAATTAGAATTGTCCTCTATTTTTCCTCCCTTATTTTGAGCAGTACCCCTGGTAATGAGAGGTAGTGGGGGAAAATCATAGACAGAGAGGTTGCTCCACTGGAAAAATAGGGCAATCCACTTTCCAGGCCCTGCCGTGAGGCTCCCTGGTGCAGAACTTGCTGAGCTAATGGTTGTAGTGGGAAGGAAACAGGTTGACCTTTGGGTTGCTTTGGTCTAGTTGCCACTCGTGTGGGTCCAGAAGATTTCTGCTTAAGTTGTCTGCCAGAGAGTTTAGAGAGCCTGGCAGGAATTGTGCTAACAGCTGTAGTTGCATGGCTGAGGCTGTGTGTTAAAGGGTCATGACGAGTCTGCAGAGAGGGTAGGAATGAGTCCCTCCCTGCTTGTTGATATACCACATCACAGTGGTGTTGTCTCTGTTTTGATCTGTAGAACTCCTGGGGAGAGAAGGGGCCTGAAAGGTGTCAATGCGTGCTGTATAGCTAACATCTCTTTTTGGTTGATGTGCAAATGAATTTGATGTGGGCTCCATTGGCCCTGTATGCACCTGCTGTCCAGGTGTGCACCCTAGGCATAGTCTGATGCATCTGTGTTGAGGGTCTGGGCGGCTTGGGTGGTGAGAAGGGTAGTCCCTTGTTGTGGTTGCATACTGCGGCCCACCATAGAAAATCTTTCCTTAGGCAAGGTATCATTAGTATAAGAGTTTCCAGGTCTTGAGAGTGTTGACACCAAAGGCTTTTTAGGTACCATTGAAGTTTCCTCATATGCAGTCTGGCATAAGGAATGAGTAGAATGCAAGATGCAATGAACTCCAGAGCTTGCAGGATTTTCCTTGCAGGTAACTGGGGTCTGGTGGCTAGTTGAGAGAAAGAGGCTGTCAGGTAAGTTTGCTTTTTTGGAGTAAGGAATGCCATCTGGGATGCTGTGTCCAGGCTTGCTCCCAGGAATATAATCTTTTGGGTGGGTACTAGTTTGGATTTCTTTTTGTTGATAGTGTACCCCAGGGAGGTCAGTAGGTCCTTTACAAAAGCCAGGTGCTTGAGCAGCTTTTCCTGACAATCTGCTTGAATAAGGCAGTCGTCCAAGTATGGGTAAATTTGAATATTTGTCTGCAAAAAGCAATGATGGCAGCCAGACATTTTGTGAAAACTCTGGGAGAAGTAGATAAGCCAAAGGGAAGAAGAGAGAACTGAACGTGCAGAGATCCAGCCCTGAAACGTGGGTATTTCCTGCATGATTTCCTGATTGGGATGGGGAGGTAGGCCTCATGTCTAGGGTAGCTAACCAAACATTCTTGAAGAGCACAGGTAGTAGTTGTTGGAGGGCGAGCATTTTGAATTTTGGAATCCCCAGGAAGGTGTTTAGAATAGATAGATCGAGGAAGGGGTGCCAGGTGCCCTTTTTTCTGGGTACCAGGAAGAACCTTGGTCTATTTGTTCTGCAGGAACATGCTTTACTGCTCCTTAGAGAGCAGGGAAAGGACTTGCTTTTTGGCTTCATCCCACTGGTTTGGAAGAAGACCTGGGAACCCTTTGGGGTTGGTAGAGTGTGGAAAGAAAATTTGTATCCCTGGGACACTATGTTGAGGACCCAGCGGTAATTGGTAATGGTTGCCCAGGTGCTTGCGTGGAAGGAGAGCTTTCCTCCTAGGAGCAACTGCAGGCAGGCAGAGGGAGGGGGTGAAAGTGGAGAGTCATTGTGAATTCTTACCATGAGGAGGTGGCTTAACACTCCCTGGTTTTGAAGCGGAGGAACTCCATTGCTTTTATCTCTGCATCCCCTGTGGCTGTTGCCTGGGGAGTCTGCTTCCCTGGGGTCTGAGCTGAACTGACCTGGAAGGAGCAGGAAAGGACCAGTGCTTGGAGGGGCAATGCTTACTGAACCTGGGTGGCTGGACCTGCAGGAAGTCCTTAACTGTCTGCACAGATTTAGCTTTTTCTTCCATATTTTTAAGACCTCCTCTGCCTTGGTGCCACATAAGTTGTCTTTGTGCAAGGGTGCATCCAATAATTTGGGTTTGGCAAGGGCTGTTACTTAAGCCAAGCATGCCTTCTAAGGACAGAACCGGTGACTGCTGCCCTGCAAGATGCTTCTGGGGTGTCAAAACCACAGCGTAAAGTGTGCTTAGTTACTTTACTTGCAGAATGCATTAACTCTTGTAACTATTTTCTGCACAAGCAGGAAAAGATTATATTTTTTCTTTGAGGAGTTCCACGGTGTGTTGCTGAAATTTTAGCATATGGAACTGACAATTTAGTGTTCTGATATCAAGAGTAGCAAAGGTGTATACTTTTTTTACCCCATCTGTCTAATGCTCGGGAATCCCTATCTAAGGGGGTGGGATTCTTAGCAGAAGTTGCTTTAATTCCTTTAGGCCCTTGAGAAATGATCTCAGGGTCAGCAGTAGGATTTTTGAAAATAAATTTGTGCGAGTCAGGGACTCTAATACCTGTCAAATGTCCTGGGAGCAGGAGGGAGGGTGTCAGGAGTCCAACTGGATTCCATGAAAACATCATCCACAACATCCAGGACAGGAGGAATGGCCAAGGGTCTGTGCTGTGGAAGATCTAAGAATTCCCGGAGTCTCTTTTTAGACTGAGGGTAATCCTGACATTCCCAATGAAAATGCACCATTACCCGGAGTCTCTTTTTAGACTGAGGGTAGTCCTGACATTCCCATTGAAAATGCACCATTAAAGTATGCAGGGTTTCCCCAAAGGAAAAGTCCTCGGGTGGAGAAGCTGAAGGAATGCATTCCTCTGCATCAGAATCCTCAAATGCAGAAAGGGGTTGCATGTCTTCATATTCAGATGCATCAGCGTCATCGGACTCCTGTTCATATAAAACTATTGGGGACAAATCTCGTTCTTTTGAAGGAGTAGCTTGGCTTCCCCTGATCAGCAGTATAAGGTATTCCGCCATTTTAAGCATTTGAGACATAGGCAAGGAAGCAGGTGCCTGAGATTGGGTCGGTTTCTTGGGTGTGGTTCGTACCCTGGGCCTTAGAAACTTTGTGGTTTTAGAATGAACGGTAGATGCGAAAGAAGTCTGTCTGTGTCGAGAAACTGTAGTGCGAAATACTTCCTCAGAAGCCGGTACCTGTTCAGCGGCTCCGGACCCATCCAAGGTAGAGACATCTGTAGGATCCTTAGTCGATGAAGAGTTTTGCGGCATACCGGACTCCAAAAGGGTCTCGGTAGCGGCCTGCGAATCCACACAAGTGGACATCAGGGGCTGCGAAAGCATCTCACTGAGGACCGGAGAACTGACTACTAGCTTAACAGAAGCGTCGTCCATAGGTTTGGACCTGTGCAGTCTGTCTCTGCCTTTATTCTTACTTTTTTTTGGAAGATCTGCTGTCGGATGACTTACAGAAGACATATCGGAATTAGAGGACTGAGAGAAAATATCTAGCTACAATAAAGGCCCGACGACATACAGTTCTGGCTTTGAACAAAGCACAAAAACGACAGTGAGCGACATCATGGTCTGGGCCTAAGCAAGTGACAGTAAGAAAAAGTCTCGGTGTGGTATTTACTTTCCACAGGCGAGACAATTGTTAACTTTTTCGGACATCGGTTAGCGGAAGAAAAAGGATCCCAACAGGGTACTTAACTTTAGACGACATCCGCTTCAACTGAGAAAACAAAACTCTGGTAGCAGCCGACTGGCACTCATGCGAACTGGTTCTGCTTTGGGCTCCTCGGCAAGAAAGACTGATGTAATGGCATTGGCTGCCTTACTTTAACACTACTGACAACCTGATGCCAGTCCTGGAGCGACAGCAACTGATCCAGAAATACTAAGTCACTGGTATTCGGGCCAACTGAGGGCTACCCTGGCAGGGATAACCCAAATGTGATGACTGCAACAGTGATATATGAAGAACATTGACAGGGATGTCATGGTCTGGGCCTAAGCAAGTCAAACAAGGCATAGGAAGTCTCTGTATGGAATTTCTTTATCACAGCAGAGACAATTATTAACTTTATTTAACACGAGTCAAAGGAAGGAAGGAATTCCCCAACTGGGGTACTTATCTTTCCAACGACATCTCTTTGGTGTGGACCAACCGACGCACTTAAAATCTGTTTTGGGCTAAAGCAAGAAAAGACTGAAGTGATGACGCAGGCTGGCTCACTTTACAGTTGCGCGTACTGACATCTGTTAAGGCATCCAACAGCCTGGGAGGTGAAATAAGTTTCTCTGGTAGTCGAGCTGGCCAAGGTCTTTCACAGCAAGAAATCCCAACTGTAAGGACTGCAACAGTGAAACACGAACATAATCTCTAAAACAAGAATTTTGGAGTTTTGGAGTCCTAGAAGAGGTTGAGATTCAGCACATCTCCAAATAATGAAAGTTTCATGGGCCCTAGCAGTGTCACTAAACCTGTGAATGTCAAATACTGGAAAACAAGATAGGTTTCAGCAGTGGGATGCTTTGATTACCTAATCTAACGGCAAATTAGCAATATTTTGCACTCTTTAATCAAGCTAGTTTACCTAGTTATCTTTCTAAGCCCTGGTAAATTTCTTCGAGAGCTATGGGTACTGATGTTATGTTTTTCTCGGTAGTGATTTTTTTTATATTTTAATCGTGCTTAACTCAAACTTTGCTTTGTGCGATTATCTTAAGGATTTTCACGTTTTCTGTTTCATGAGATGCTTGTCAATGCATACATTGTACACATTTGGTTGAGTGTTCCTCTTGCTATTCTTGTTCTAATGACTAGTGTACATATTTTTCCTTGTTTTATTACTGTTCTTTTCTGCTTGTTGAAATGTAAATTAAAAGTCATTTAAAAAAATTAACATGCATATGAACCAGACCCTTTAAAAAAGACAAGTACCATTATAAATTAGCAGCATTTGTGACAATGCAGCACATTCAAACATGTTCATTCAATCCTCACTAAAGGAATTCTCCAACAAATTAAAATTACAAAACAAAAAATAAATCAATCTTTATGCAGAGCCAATTCAGATGCATCCAAACTCTTAAAGTACCAAGAATTTAAGTTGGCTCATCTCACTGCAACAATAATGACTTCACATACACAAAACATACAACCATAGTCCAGGAGTTGTACAGCATTACTCACCTATGCTGCTGTTAAAAAAAAAAAAAGTACAGTTGTGTACACTTACCATAAATGTAGATGTTCAAGTGTATTGACTGTTGCAGTCATTACATTTGGGTAACATGCTGGCAGGTTGCCCTCAGTCGGCCTGAATAACAAAGTCTTGGGTCCTGCGTCAGTTGCTGTCTCCTCTTCCATGACGTCAGGTCGTCAGGGGTATAAAACATGCAGCCGACGCCATTTTATTCAGTTTTAATTGCCCCAGATGTCAGTTGCCCCCCCCCCCCCAAATGGGGAACAAAAATATATATATAATTAAACAGTAAATATATAAATACACTTTTAGAAACAAACTTTACCTTCAACTAAAAGCAAAACAACCACAAAGGTTTTGAGTACAGTGAATGAAAGAAAAGGTGTAGAAAGGGGGATGGCGGGTGGGTAACCAGGACTGCAACAGTGAATACACTCGAACATCTACATTTATGGTAAGTGTACACAACTGTACTATGTTCTTCGTGTTTCACTGTTGCAGTCATTACATTGGGTAGAATCCCAAAGCTATGGATGGGAGGATGGAACTAAACAGCATTAAGAGCGGCTATAAGGCCCTGCAGGACTGCAGTGGCAAAGCCTGCCCTGGATTTGGAGAAGAGAGGTAAATGATGATGCTTTTTTAAGGTATGAACAGAGCTCCAAGTAGCAGCTTCTAGAATGTCTTTGGTTGGAACCTCTCTGAGAAAAGCTGCTGAAGCAGAGGCAGCCCTGGTAGAATGTGATCTGATCCCCTTGGGCACAGGTTTACCATGGTGCCAATAGCAGAACAAATACAGTGGCTTATCCATTTAGAAATTGTCTGCTTTGATATAGCCTTCCCCTCTGACGCTGCAGAAAATGCTACCAGTAGTTGCTCAGACATTCTTCGAGATTTGTTCCTATTCAGGTAGAATCTTAGTTGTCTGTGTACATCCAATGAATGTAAAAATCCGCTCCCCCTTGTTCTGCGGATTTGGGTAAAATGTTGGCAGGTGAATGGTCTGGTTAAGAGCCACACTGGATACCACCTTAGGCATAAAAGGATTGGTCCTGAGGGACACCCTGTCCGGGTAAAATATAATAAAAGGCTCAACACTGCCATGAGAGCCTGTAATTCTGAAACCCTTCTTGCTGAAGTGACTGCCAAAAGAAGAGCTGTTTTCAAAGATAAAAATTTCATATCCGCAGTGGTCGCTGGTTCAAAAGGAGACAGGGTGAGTTTTTCCAGCACAAAATTGGGGTCCCATGCAGGAGTTGGTGCTCTTCTGGGAGGCCTTAAATGTGTGGCCCCTCTAAGATGCTGTTTAAGCAGAGAATGAGCAAAGAGGGGAGGCTCTGTTGTAATAAGCCAAGATGGCAGATGCATGGATTTTTACTGAAGAAAAAGATAGGCCCTTGTCAAGCATCTCAGTCAAATATTGTAAAATCTGAGGAATATTGGGCTTTGCTGAGTCTGTTCCTTGTGCATGGTTCCAAGCACAGAATCTCTTCCATTTATCAGCATAAGATTTTCTAGTACTAGGCTTTCTGGCTTCCAAAATGACATCCATCACAGATTTACTGAGAGGTGTTGTTTGAATAGTTAGTTGATTAGCCATGCTGCAAGATTCATAGTTTGGAGTTGAGTGTGCAGAATTTGACAGTTCTGCTGAGACAGTAGATGAGTTATTTGAAGCAAGTACCATGGAGGAAGGCGAGACATTACCCATAGAAGTGGGTAATAGTGCTGGCAGGGTCAGTCCGGAGCAATTAGGATCATTTTTGGTTTTTCCTGTCTGACTTCAGTAAGACATTGGAGAGTACAGGCAGAGGGGGAAAGGCATAGACTGATAGGTTTTTCCAACTGAAGGGTAAAGCATCCACTTTCCATGCTTTTTTGTGATGAGTTCTTGTGCAGAATTTGTCCAACTGATAATTTTGGGGAGAGGCAAACAGATCTATGTCTGGGCTCACCCATTTCTGTGTTAACATGCTGAAGATTTGTGGATCCAGTTTCCATTCGTGCAGGTCCATAAGATTTCTGCTTAGGTTGTCTGCCAAAGTATTTTGCTTTCCTGGCAGGAACTGAGCTTGAAGATTTATTTGGTAAGTCAAGGCTGTGTTCCGCAAAGCCATGGCTAGTCAGCAAAGGGGGTAGGAATGTGTACCCCCCTGCTTGTTTATGTACCACAACTGTGGTGTTGTCCGTCTTTATCAGTAGCTGTCCTGGATGAAGTAAGTCCTTGAAGGCTGTCAGAGCATTCTGAACAGCTAGCATCTCTTTCTGGTTGATATGCAGATGCATTTGGTTTGGGCTCCATTTGCCCTGAATGCATCTCCCTGCCAGGTGGGTCCCCCAAGCATAACCTGATGCATCTGCAGTTAGGGTTTGGGTGGCAGGGGGTAGAGTGAATGACAGTCCCTTGCTCTGGAGACATCTCTGCCGACCAAAGGAACTCTTGTTGTAGGCAGGGAATGAGAGGAATCGTTTCAAGGCTGTGACGATGTTGACTCCATAAACATTTTAGGTACCACTGAAGTTTCCTCATATGCAGTCTCGCATATGGAATTAGTATAATGCAAAATGCCATGAACCCCAAACCCTGCAGAATTTGCCTTGCAGATAACTGGATTTTTGTTGCCAGTTGTTTCAAGTATGTTGTCAGTTGCCTTTGTTTGTCTGGCGCGAGGTAAGCGATCTGGACAGTTGTATTCAAGCTTGCACCCAGGAATGTAATTATTTGTGAGGGTACCAGTTGTGGTTTATTTTCGTTTATGGTGTACCCTGGGCATGCTAGAAGCCTTTTTACAAACGCCAGATGTTGAAAGAGTGTCCTTGTCCTCTGGTTGAATGAGACAATCGTCCAGATAAAGATAAATTTGAATGCTTCTTTATCTGCAGAATGCAATTACTTGTGCCAGGCATTTTGTAAAGACCCTGGGCGCCGTAGATACGCCAAAGGGCAGTGCAGAGAATTGTAATGCAAAAAACCTGCTTTGAAGCAGAGGTATCTTCTGCACAATTCCCTTATTGGGATATGCAGGTATGCCCCTTTTAAGTCTAGAGTTACTAACCAAGCATTCCTGCCTAGCATAGGCAGTAGCTGTTGTAAAGTCAGCATTTTGAATTTTGGAATGTCCAGGAACGTGTTCAAAATCAATAATTCCAGTATTGGACGCCATGAATTGCCTTTTCTGGGTACCAGGAAAAGTCTTGAATAAAAACCTTGTCCTTTTTCCTTTTCTGGTACCGGTTGAATATCCCCCATATCTATGAGGGACCTGCCTTGTTTCTGGGCCTCTGCCCACTGGTTTTGTGGCAGATCCTGCCATCCGTTTGGAATTGGCAAAGTATGGAAATGAAATTTGTACCCCTGGGATACTATGTTTAATACTGACTTGTCCTGGGTAATTAACTGCCAATTTTGAGCATGAAGTGCTAGTTTTCCCCCCAAGGGGGCTGCCAAAAGATAAGTGCTTGGTGATGGTAGAGGAAAAGTCATTGAGACTGCATACTGTAGGGTTGTGCTTTGTTTCCTCCAGATTTGGAGGTAGAGGCACCCCATTGCTTTGACCTGCAAGAACCCTGTGAATGGTATCGGGAGCCTTTTGAGCACCTGCATTTGAACTGAGTGGCTCTGTTGGACACAGGAAAGGACCAATTTCTAGCAGGCCAGTGCCTACTGAACCTGGGTGGCTGCACTTGCAAGAAATCTTTTACAGTCTGCATAGATTTAGCTTTGTCTTCCATTTTCCTTAAAATCTTTTCTGCCTTATTGCCAAAGATATCATGCTGCAAAAGGGCATCCAACAATTTAGCTTAACATGATCAGGCAGATTTCGCTCCTTGAGCCAAGCATGCCTTCTAATCACAGATCCAGTAACGGCGGCCCTACAAGAGGCCTCCAAGGAATCAAAACCACATTGCAAAGTATGCTTTCCAACCTGTTCTGCTGAATGCAATAATTCCTGTAACTATTTTCCACACAATCAAAAATCAACATAATTTCTGTTTCATTAAGCCCATAACATGCGGTTGATATTTAAGCATATGAAACTGGCAGTTTAAAGCCCTGATTGCCAAGGTAGCAGAAGTATAAACCTTCTTACCCCATCTATCCAGCGTCCTGGAATCTCTGTCAGAAGGGGTAGGATTTTTGGCTGTAGAGGTCTTTACACCTCTGGGACACTGAAAAATAGTTTCAGGGTCAGCAGCAGGATTTTTGAAAAATTTGTGGGAGTCCGGAAAGTACAGTTGTGTACACTTACCATAAATGTAGATGTTCAAGTGTATTCACTGTTGCAGTCATTACATTTGGGTAATCCTGCTGGCAGGTTGCCCTCAGTCAGTCTGAATTCCAAAGTCCTGGGTCCTGCGTCGGCTGCTGTCACCCCCTCCCTGATGTCAGGTCGTCAGGGGTATAAGATGCGGCCAACGCCATTTTCTTTAGTTTTTCTTGCCCCAGATGTCAAGTGCCCCCTAAAAGGGTAGCCGGAATTTATATATGTATAAATACATGCACCAATCTAAGCTTTACCCTCATCTACAAGCAAATATACCACATAGGTTGTATAAATCAAGAGAAGGAAAGATAGGTTCCATCAGAAGAAAAGGGGGATGGCGGGTGGGTAACCTGGACTGCAACAGTGAATACACTCGAACAACATTTATGGTAAGTGTTCACAATTGTACTATGTTCTTCGTGTTTTACTGTTGCAGTCATTACATTTGGGTAGAGTACCAAAGCTATGGATGGGAGGCTGGAGCTAAACAGCATTAGGAGCGGCTATGAGGCCCTGCAGAAATGCAGTGGCAAAGCCTGCCCTGGATTTAGAGTAGAGTGGCAGATGATAGTGCTTTGTAAAGGTGTGCACTGAACTCAAAGTAGCAGCCTCTAAAATGTCCTTGGTTGGTACTCCCCTGAGAAAGGCTGCTGAAGTGGCTGCAGCTCTGGTTGAATGTGGCCTAATGCCCTTAGGCACTGGCTTGCCATGGTGTAAATAGCAGAAACGAATGCAGTGGCCTATCCACTTTGAAATAGTCTACTTTGAGATAGCCTTTCCTTGTGATCCTGCAGCATATGCCAGTAGTAATTGCTCTTTCTGAAATCTTTGGTTCTGTCCAAGTAGAATCTAAGCTGTGTACGTCCAAAGAATGCAGAATTCTCTCCCCCTTGTTCTGTGGATTCGGATAAAAAGTTGGGAGATGAACAGTTTGGTTAAGAGCCACACTGGACATCACCTTAGGCATAAATGTTGGGTTTGTCCTCAGAGACACCCTGTCTGGATAAAAAATGATAAAAGGTTCCACAGCCATGAGTGCCTGTAGCTGTGAAACAGGTCTTGCAGAAGTTATTGCTAGGAGCAGAGCTGTTTTCCAAGATAAAAACTTTATATCAGCAGTAGCAGCTGGCTCAAAAGGAGGCAGGGTGAGTTTTTCCAAGACACAGTTGAGGTCCCATGCAGGCATTGGTGATCTCCTTGGAGGCCTTAAATTTTTGGCTCCTCTGAGGTACTGTTTTAATAAGGGATGAGAAAAGATTGGTGGCTCTGTATTGTAATGAGCCGAAATGGCAGAGGCATGAATTTTAATACATGAAAAAGATAAGCCTTTGTCCAGCATCTCAGTTAAGTATTGCAAAATCTGAGGAATATTTGGCACAGCTGTATCAGTTCCTTATGCCTGGTTCCAAGCAGAGAATCTCTTCCATTTTCCAGCATAAGATTTTCTAGTACTAGGCCTTCTGGCCTCCAAAATGACATCCATCACTGCTGTACTGAGAGGTGTGTTTTGTATGACCACATTATTCGCCATGCTGCCAGGTTTAAAGTCCTGAGTTGGCTGTGCAGGATCTGATTGTTTTGCTGGGACAGTAGATGAGGTATTTGAGGCAAGGTCCAAGCTGGGCATTGAGACAAGTTCTTTAGGATTGGAAACCAGAACTGGCGGGGCCAGTCTGGGGCAAACAGTATCATTTTTGGCTTCTCCTGTCTGACCTTTAGGAGTACCTTGGGGAGGAGAGGCAGTGGGGGAAAAGCATATACTGATAGGGCGTCCACTTTCCATGCTTGTCTGTGATAAGTCCTTGTGCAGAATCTTTTTAGTTGGTAGTTGTGAGGGGAGGCAAATAGATCTATGTCCGGGCATCCCCATTTCCTTGTTATCATGCTGAAGACTTCTGGATCCAGCTGCCACTCGTGGGGATCCATGAAATGTCTGCTTAGTTCGTCTGCCAGAGTATTTTTCCTTCCTGGCAGGAATTGTGCCTGCAGATGTACTTGGTAAGCTAATGCTGTGTCCCACAAAGTCATGGCTAGTCTGCAAAGGGGATAAGAATGTGTGCCCCCTCTGCTTGTTTATATACCACATGACCGTGGTGTTGTCTGTCTTTATCAGTAGTTGTCCCGGATGAAGTAGGTCCTTGAAGGCTGTCAGGGCATTCTGAACAGCTAGCATATCTTTTTGATTGATATGTAGATGCATTTGGGTTGCGGATCATGTGCCATGAATGCATCTTCCTACCATGTGGGCTCCCCAGGCATAATCTGATGCATCTGCTGTTAGTGTCTGCCTGGCTGGGGGTAATGTGAATGGCTGTCCCTTGTTTTGGTGACAAGCCTTTGCCCACCATTGGAAGTCCTGTTGTAGGCAGGGAATGAGAGTAATCATTGTTTCCAGGCTGTGGCAATGTTGAGTCAAAACACTTTTTAGGTACCACTGAAATTTCCTCATATGCAGTCTTGCATATGGAATTAGTAGGATGCAGGATGCCATGAAGCCCAAAGCCTGCAGAATTCTTCTTGCAGATAACTGGGCCTTTGTTGCCAACATTTTGAAATAGGCAGTCAGTTGCCTTTGTCTGGCGACAGATAAGCCATATGGGCAGTTGTATTTAAGCTTGCACCAAGGAATATTATCTCTTGAGAGGGTACTAGTTTTGATTTATTTTTGTTGACTGTGCACCCTAGGCATGTTAGAAGTTTTTTCACAAACGCCAGATGCCGTAGAAAAATGTTCTTGTTCTCTGCTTGAATTAGACAGTCGTCCAAGTAAAGATATATTTGTATTCCTCTTTGTCTGCAGACTGCAATTACTGGTGCCAGGCACTTTGTAAAGACCCTGGGCGCAGTAGATAAGCCAAAGGGCAGTGCAGAGAATTGGTAATGCATTGAGCCAGCCTTGAATCAGAGGTATCTTCTGCATAATTGTCTGATTGGGACATGCAGGTATGCCTCTTTTAGGTCTAGAGTCACCAGACAAGCGTTCTTGCCCATCATGGGCAGAAGCTGCTGCAAAGTCATCCTCTTGAATTTTGGTATATGCAGGAATGTGTTTAGAATAGATAGGTCCAGTATTGGTCTCCAGGTCTTGTCCTTTCTGGGTACCAGGAACAGTCTTCAGTAAAATCCTTGCCCCTGCTCTTGTTCTGGTACTTGTTGAATGGCCCGCATGTCCATGAAGGATGAGACTTGTCTTTGTGCCTCTGCCCATTGATTTTTTTGGCAGATCTGGCCAGCCGTTTGCCTTTGGCAGGGTAGGGAAATGGAACCTGTACCCTTGTAACACGATATTTAGAACCCACTTGTCCTGGGTTATAATGTGCCAATTTTGAGAAAAAAAGTGCTAATTTTCCCCCTAAGGGTGCTGTCAGGAGATAAGTGCTTGGTGCATGCAGGGGGAAGTCATTGGGACCGTTTCCTGTATGGTTGTGATTTGTCTTCTCCAACTTTGGCGGTAGAAGCACCCCATTGCTTTGACCTATAGGAACCTTGCGCCTGGGGTCTGCCTCTAGGGTGTCTGGATCTGCCCCTTTGAGGTCTGTCTGACAGGGGAAAGGACCAATTCTTGGTAGGCCAGTGCCTACTAAACCTAGGTGGCTGTACTTGTAAAAAATCTTTGACAGTTTGCATAGATTTAGTTTTGTCCTCCATTTTCTTTAACACCTCCTCTGCCTTAGCACCAAAGTATCATGCTGTAAAGGTGCATCTAATAATTTAACTTTGACATGATCAGGCAGATTTTGTTCCTTTAACTAAGCATGACTCCTAATTACAGAACCCGTAACTGCGGCCCTGCAGGAGGCCTCCAAAGAATCAAAACCACACTGCAAAATATGCTTTCCAACTTGTTCAGCTGCATGCAATAAATCCTGCATTTTCTTGTTTTCTGCACATTCAAAGTTTAAGAACATTTTCTGTTTAAGCAATGCCATGACATGCTGCTGATATTTGAGCATTTGAAACTGACAGTTTAAGGCCATTATAGCCAAGGTAGCAGATGTGTAAACCTTTTTTCCCCATCTATAAAGTGCCCTAGAGTCTCTGTCAGAGGGGGTAGGGTTTTTTGCAGCGGAAGCCTTAACTCCTTTGGGACCCTGTGAAATAGTTTCTGGGTCTGCAGCAGGGTTTTTAAAAAGGAATTTAGTAGAGTCAGGAACCCTGTAATATCGGTCAGGCTTAACAGGAGCTGGAGGTAGAGAGTCAGGGGTAAGACTAGACTTCGAACACACATCTACAATATCTAACACAGGAGGAATGGCTAGTGGCCTGTGTTGAGGAAGTAAAAGGAAATCCCGGAGCCTCTTTTTAGATTCTGAAAAATCTTGGCTCTCCCAGTGGAAATGCTCCCTCATGGTATGCAAGGTTTCCCCAAAAGAACAGTCCTCTGGAGGAGAAGCTGAAGGTATAAATTCTTCAGCATCAGAATCCTCATGGGGTGGAAGAGAATATTCCTGATCAGAGGAGGAATCAGAAGAAATAGAAACCTGATCTGAAGATTCATAGTCAGTCTCTTGCCTAGGCCTCTTACCAGGAGGGGGATGGGAACCCCTGATCAAGGTAATTAAGTCTTCAGCCATTTTGAGCATCTGTTTTTTTGGCATAGAGGCCTGTCCACTTGGCTCTTGAGTTTCTTTGCTTTGGAAGGTGCTTTAGTCTTTGCCTTTGAAGCTGAGGTTGGTTTAATGTAAAGATGTTTAGGTCTGAATACACCGTCAAAAGCCAGTGCTTGCTCAGCGGCTCCGGACCCATCTGAAGGAACAGTATCCAAGGCTCCAATACCTTGAGTTTCCAGCAGCATGGCCAACTCCACGTGGGAGTCGGTAGCGGCCTGCGACTCTCAAGTAGCGGGCGTCAGGGGCTGTGAAAGCGTCTCACTGAGAACCGGCGACTGGCTTAGGAGAAGCTACGTCGTCAGTATTGGGCCTTGGTTGTCTATCTCTCTCCTTTTATTTGCGTTTTTTGTGAACTCCGGTAGTCGGATGGCTATCCGATGACATTTCTGGATAATTAAACCGGGGTCCAAAATAGTTTAAAGCAAGATCATACCGACGCTTAATAGTGCGTTGGTTAAATCTAGCACAAAACCGACAACCAGAAACGTTGTGATCAGGGTCTAGGCAAGGAATAGAGTAAGACTGAAAGTCCTTATGAGGTATTTTCTTTCCACAAGAAATACAATTATTAACTTTTTCTGACCGGCCTGGAGCAAGAAAAAAGTTTCCCCAACGGGGTACTTAGCTTTATTAAAGACTTCGGATCTGAAATTCAAACACGAAAATCTCAGGAGTCGGCCGACCGGCACTTGCAAACTGCTTCTGCTTCGGGCACCGCGCGGCAAGAAAGACTAAAGAAAATGGCTTCAGCCGCATCTTTTATACCCCTGACGACCTAACGTCAGGGAGGGTGTGACAGCAGCCGACGCAGGACCCAGGACTTTGGAATTCAGGCAGACTGAGGGCAACCTGCCAGCAGGATTACCCAAATGTAATGACTGCAACAGTGAAACACGAAGAACATCCCTGTAATATCTGTCTGGCTTACTAGGAGCCGGAGGCAGGGAATCTGGAGCCATGCTTGATTCTGAGAACACATCAACAATGTCTAGCACAGTACAGAAGGTTATTGCCAAAGGCCTATGCTGAGGAAGAAGGAAGAAATCCCTAAGCCTCTTTTTTGATTCAGAGAAATCCTGACACTCCCAGTGAAAATGTTCCCTTAAAGTATGCAAGGTTTCTCCAAAAAAGTAATCCTCAGGAGGGGATGCAGATGGGATGGATTCCTCTGCATCAGAATCCTCATAGGGTGGAATAGAAAATTCCTGATCAGAAGAGGATTCAGAAGAAATGGAAACCTGATCTGAAGATTCATAATCAGTGCCTTGCCTAGGCCTCTTAGCAAGGGGGGGGGGTTGGGAACCCTTGATCAAGGTAATTAAATCCTCAGCCATTTTGAACATCTGTTTTTTAGGCATAGGGGCCTCAGCACGTGGCTCATGCGTCGCTTTTTTAGACATAGAAGTTGTTTTTGACCTTGTTTTTGTTGCTGGCGTCTGTTTAATATAAAAATGTTGAGGCCTGAAAACCCCCTCAGAAGCCGGTACCTGCTCAGCGGCTCTGGATCCATCCAAGGGAGAGACATCCACGAGTTCAATACTGTGAGAATCTTGCGGCAAACCGGACTCCGAATGGGACTCGGTAGAGGCCTGCGACTCAAAAGTAGTGGGTATCAGGGGCTGCGAAGGTGCCTCACTGAGTACCGGCGGACCGGCGACTGGCTTAGAAGCTTCATCTGTTTTGGACCTCGACGTCTGTCACTGTCTTTTTCTTTGCGTTTTATATGAACTCCGGTAGTCTGATTGCTAACAGACGATATTTCAGGATAATGAAATCTTGCACCAAAATATTTAGAAGCAAAAATATACAGACGTTTAATAATGTGTTGGTTAAATCTAGCACAAAACCGACAGCAGGAACGTTGTGATCTGGGCCTAGGCAAGGAATACAGTACAAATGAAAATTCTTATGAGGTATTTGCTTCCCATAAGTAATGCAATTATTAACTTTTACTGACATCGGTAAGGAGCAAGAAAAAAATTTCCCAGTGGGGTACTTCGCTTTAGTTTGAAGACTTCTGTAATCTCGATCTGAAACTCGAATACGAAAATTTCAGGAGTCGGCCGACCGGCACTTGCGAACTGCTTCTGCTTTGGGCACCACGCGGCAAGAAAGACTGAATAAAATGGCATTGTCTGCATGTTTTATACCCCTGACGACCTGACGTCATGGAAGAGGAGACAGCAACAGACGCAGGACCCAAGACTTTGTTATTCAGGCCGACAGAGCAACCTGCCAGCAGATTACCCAAATGTAATGACCGCAACAGTGAAACACGAAGATCATTTTGCTAGCCTGGATGCCACAGGAGGAGACCAACACATCCAAGCACAAGGCTAACAAATACAGACTACACTGTAAAGGGTCGGAATCGGACAGCTGAAAAAGTTCCGCCTGAAGATTGATTACCTGTGGTGAGCTTCCCATTGTTTACTTTTAGTTCTGTATAAAAATCCTTTAGTTGAACATCTCACTGAAACCAAAGGTAAAAAGCCCCAAACACGAAAAAGTCATAATCCAAATTACATGTGGATCATTAAGTTCAGTACTATTTATTACTGTAAAGTACCTCAAAAGCAGAATACACAAGCAAATGAGTCTCCACACCAATAAATACGGAAACTTTAAAACTGTACGAAATGAAAGGTTCTGCTGCTTCTAAATATTGACACCCAAGTTCATTTTTTGCATGCTCAAAATTCTGCCGTTTCATTTTACAGATAAACAAACCTACTCACCAGTTTCAAAACCGCTTTCTGAAATCAAAATCACAGACCCTTACCCTCAACTTCATTTTGTGATTTGCAGACCTCTCGTATCCAACTGGCATATGCATGTAGTGCAGTTACTCCTGGGTTTGTCTGGATTACAGGACATAACTTCTCGGTGTTGACAGAACTGTTTTTCAATTCAATTTCAAGAGGGACCAGAAAAAGCTGAATATCTTGCTCTGTTCTTTGCTCCCCAAAACTTACTTTCTCCAAGGACACGTTAAAGGCTGAATCAGAGAACCTGAAGTAAAAAAAAAAAAAAAAAAAAAAAAAAAAAGTCACAGGAGAAGTTCTACCAAGGAAGGAAATTTCACAACATATTTCCAAAGAATGCAACATAAAAAAGACTAATAAAGGACTTAATAGTATAAAAAAAGTATCCATAGTTAGTACAGCATAAAATTCGATGGCAACACTACAGCCTCTTTTTCAGTTCACTTCTGCTTCCATAGAGGTACCATCCTTCCAACTACTTCAAAAGCAAACTTAGCAAAGTACTGCTGCTTAAGTCTGAGGATATCATAACTCTTAAAAGCCATTACACTCTTGCAATCCTACCATCACCGGATGGCTCTACACTAAAAGTCAGTCAGCAATACTGACAACTCTCCAACATCACATCATTACCTCAACCACATACATATGTCTAGATCAACTGCAAATTTAAAATTCTGACAAGTAAAATCAGAAGAACACTGCATAATCAAAATAAGAAGCCAAGAAACAAACCTGTTAAAACCAATACTATAAAATGCAGGACTAAGTCTAAAAGCTTCACAAGGTAAAAAAAAAAAAAAAAACAATCCTTCCAGGGTATGGAAAGTGGATCAAAATCTGACAAAGTAAACCTAACATGTTCCATAAGTAGATAACTAAGTGGTAATTTTTTTGCAACTTGAAAACACATGCAGACCTACTTTTTCCAACAGTAAAATGCACCAGACCACAGGGCAGGGAAAGACTGAAAAAAGTCACTAAAACTGCTACAGCAAACAATGCCTCAGGATCCTGAGAGCTATCATAATCAATGTTGTACTGTCCAGTAGAAGCGAATATGCTAGAACTCCAAATTTTAGCTTAAAAAGAACCTTCTCAAGCATAATGTGGCATCACAAGGTCAAAAAACAGCTCACCCCACATTCTTTTGACAAAAGTAACCATGGTAAAACCAAACTACTTATGCCTTCCTGATTATGTAGCCGTGCACTCATTACTTTGACCTTCTTGACTACATATCCCTTGCTAACCATTCGTTACTTATTAAGAATGACTACTCAAAAAAACAGTTGTCCTAAAAAAAATACTACCCGACTAACACACCCTTAAGTTACTTAAGAAAGCTTCTTTGATGCACTACTGTGTTCTGGAAAATTATTTGACAAGTGTTTAGTTTGACTGAACCACATGGGATAAAAACAGTGTTGCAATACCAAAGGACGTAATGTCTGCATTGAAAAAAAAAAGAAACTCAACCACAAGTGGCTCTAAACTGTTTCATTCTGTGACAAAAAAATTAGCACTTTAGCCACAAGTTAAAGGTTGATGTAGATATCCCTCATATAGTTGAAATCACAATTAAGGACCATTTCTGAAGGAAGTTGCTCAGCAAGCAAGTACAGAATACATCCAACTGTCAAACTTCCTCACTCCATTCAAGAAAAAGTTGCAATGTTTAAAAGGTACATACTGCATTCCAAGTATTGTGAGAGAAGGGGCAAGAAACTAGGGATAAAACTCTTAATAAATGCCAGTCCTCAATCTGCACTCTGTGTAGCAGGATGATGTACCAAGCTCAGGTATGACAGATTTCAGCAACAAAGTATAAAGTACAGTTTTGTACCTACCATAAATGTAGATGTTTGAGTGCTAATACAGCTGCAGTCATAACAGATGGGTTCTCCTGCCGTCAGGCGGGTCCTCGGTCGGCCGAATTCCAAAGTCTAGGTCCGGCGTCGGTTGTCGTCGCTTCTTCCCTGACGTCAGTGCAACAGGGGTATAAAGGAACCAGCCGACGCCATTTTCTTCAGTTTTTCTTGCCCCAGATGTCAGGTGCCCCCAGAAGGCAGGCAATACATAAATTTGTGTAATAATGCAGTGCAATATAATCAAAATACAGTAGTTGCAAGCAAATACATCATAAATGAATACCCCAATCAGGTTGTATGAGGATGTGTTAGCTTACAGGCTTGTCCCAAGAGGGGAAGGAGGGAGGGAAACCTGGACTGCAGCTGTATTAGCACTCGAACATCTACATTTATGGTAGGTACAAAATTGTACTATGTTCATCGTGCATACAGCTGCAGTCATAACAGATGGGTAGAATCCCAAAGCTAAGAAAGGGGTGGTAGGAACTAGGTGTAACTAGGAGCAGCCAGGATGCCCTGCAAGACTTCAGTGGCAAAGCCTGTTCTAGTTTTGGAGTATAGTGGTAGGTGGTAGTGCTTGGAGAAGGTATGCACAGAACTCCAAGTGGCTGCTTCCAAAATATCTTTGGTAGGAACTCCTCTGAGGAAAGCTGCAGAGGTAGCTGTGGCCCTTGTGGAGTGAGATCTGATGCCTGTAGGTACAGTTTTGCCATGAAAGGAATAGCAAAAGCGTATGCAGTGGGCTATCCATTTTGAGATTGTCTGTTTTGAAATTGGCTTCCCCTGAGCTCCTACAGCATAGGACACAAAGAGCTGTTCTGATTTTCTGAAAGGTTTTGTTCTGTCCAGATAATAACGTAGTTGTCTGTGGATGTCCAAGGAATGTAGTAATCTCTCCCCTTTGTTTTGAGGATTAGGATAAAAGGTAGGTGTATGGCCTGATTCAAAGCTACCCTGGATACCAACTTAGGCATAAAGGACGGGTTGGTTCGTAAGGAAACTCTGTCCTGATGGAAGATGATAAATGGCTGCACAGCCATGAGAGCTTGTAGTTCTGAAACTCTACGAGCTGAGGTAATAGCCAGAAGGAAAGCTGTTTTCCAGGATAAATATTGCAAATCTGATAAGGCATCTGGCTCAAAGGGAGGCAAGGTCAGTTTTTCCAGAATGAAATTGAGATCCCAAGCAGGTAATGGTTGTTTCCTTGGGGGTCTTAGATTCTTAGCCCCTCTGAGGAACTGTCTTGAGAGGGTGAGAGAATAAGGGTGGATCAGTGTTGTATTCTGCAGAAATGGCTGAGGCATGGATTTTGATGGAGGAGAATGAAAGTCCATTGCTTAGTAGCTCAGCTAAATACTGTAGTATTTGAGGTAAATTCAGTTTTCCAGGATCCTGGCCCTTTTTCTCATTCCAGACACAAAACCGTTTCCATTTTGCGGAGTAAGCTTTTCTAGTTGACGGCCTTCTGGCCTCCAAAATGACATCCTGCACCTCCTTGGAGTGTAGGGTCTGTTGTGGTGCTAAGGAATCTTCCATGCGGCTAGATTGAGTGTTTTTAGCTGGCTGTGAAGAGTTTTGAAGCTGTGCTGAGTCAGAAGAAGAGGCATTAGAGGCAGGGTCCATGGTGGGGAATGCGTCAGGCTCCTCAGGAGTGGGTACCAGTGTTGCCTTGGCCAGTCCGGAGCAATGAGAATCATCTTTGGTCTGTCTGCTCTGGTTTTCAATAGAACTTTGGGCAGCAGAGGAAGAGGTGGGAAGGCATAAACTGTCATTGATGTCCAACTGAAAGAGAGAGCGTCCACTCTCCAGGCCTTTGGATGGAAAATCCTTGAGCAGAATTTTGTCAATTGGTGATTTTTGTGGGAGGCAAAGAGATCTATGTCTGGCCTTCCCCATTCTTGGATTATTTCTGTAAAAACGGTTGGATGCAATTTCCATTCGTGTGGATCTGTCATTCCTGCTTAGGTTGTCTGCCAGCGTGTTTTCCTTGCCTGGCAAGTACTGTGCTTGTAGTTCCATTTGTAAGTCCATGACCATGTTCCAAAGTGACATGGCCAGTCTGCATAGGGGGTATGAATGTGTTCCTCCCTGTTTGTTTATGTACCACATAACTGTGGTGTTGTCCGTTCTTATCAATAGTTGACCTGGTTGCAGAAGGTCCTTGAAAGCTATAATTGCATTTATTACTGCTAGCATTTCCTTTTGATTGATGTGAAGGTGCTTTTCTTTTTGGGACCATTTGCCCTGAATGCACCGATCTGTCATGTGCGCCCCCCAGGCGTAGTCCGAGGCGTCTGTTGTGATGACTTGATTTGCTTGAGGCTTGCTGAATGGAAGACCTGTGTTTGTTTGGCATGCTTGAGCCCACCACAAAAATTCCTTTTGCAGACATGGAATTAGTGGTATTATTGTTTCCAAACTGTGGCTGTGTTGAGACCATATGTTTTTCAGGTACCATTGAAGTTTCCTCATATGCAGCTTTGCACATGGGATTAGTACGATGCAAGATGCCATAAATCCCAGAGCCTGCAGGATTTTTCTTGCAGTCAGCCTGGTGCAATTTGCTAGTGCTCTGAAGAATTGAGTTAGTTGCCCCTGCTTCTCTGGCGTGAGGTAGGCCATCTGGGTGTTTGTGTCCAAACTGGCACCCAGGAAAATTATCTTCCGAGAGGGTATTAGCCTTGATTTCTTTTTGTTGACTGTGTATCCCAGAGAGTTCAACAACATTACATAAGCCAGATGTTTCAGAAGAATGTGCTTGCTGTCCACTTGGATCAGGCAGTCTTCCAAATAGGGGTATATCTGTATCCCTTTAAGTCTGCAGTAGGCAATTACTGATGCCAGGCATTTCGTGAATACTCTGGGTGCAGTAGATAAGCCAAAGGGCAATGCAGAGAATTGATAATGGGTTGAACCTGCAAGAAATCTGAGGTACCTTCTGCAATTTTGTCTGATTGGGACATGCAGGTATGCCTCCTTGAGGTCCAATGTTACCAGCCAAGACTCCTTGCCCAGCATGGGAAGAAGTTGCTGTAGAGTGAGCATCTTGAATTTTGGTACGAGTAGAAATGTGTTTAGGATGGATAGGTCCAAAATAGGTCTCCAATGTTTTCCCTTCCTTGGTACCAGAAATAGCCTCAAATAAAAACCTTGACCTTGTTCGTGCGTAGGTACCTCTTGAATAGCTTTCATGTCTATGAGATCTGTAATTTGCCTTTGTGCCTCTGCCCTTTGATTGTGTGGCAGGTTTGGCATGCCTCTCATTTTTGGAAGGGTGTGAAAATGGAATCTGTAGCCTCTGTTTATAATGTCCAGGATCCATTTGTCTTTTGTGACAATATGCCAATTTTTTGAAAATAATGCCAGCTTTCCTCCTAAGGGGGCTGCCATTTGAGTCTTGCTTGGCATGCAAAGGGGAAGTCATTGGGTTTGCTTTCTGAATGATTGCGAGTTATCCTCACCACCTCTTTGTGTAGGAGCTTGCCATTGTCTGCCTCTAAACGATCCTTGGGATTGTCCTCTGCCCCTCGGGCGCCTGTATCTGCCTCTTTGGGGTCTGTCCGTGGCAGGAAAGGACCAATTTTTGGAAGGCCAATTTCTACTGAAACGTGCGGGTTGTACCTGTAGAAAATCTTTCACAGTTTGCATTGATTTAGCCTTTTCCTCCATTTTCCTTAATACCTCCTCAGCATTAGCACCAAATAATACATCCTTTTGAAGAGGGGCATCTAGTAATTTAGCTTTGACATGATCAGGCAAGGCTTGTTCCTTGAGCCAGGCATGTATACGTATGACTGATCCTGTAACAGCAGCTCTACATGAGGCCTCTAGAGCATCAAAACCATATTGTAAGGTATGCTTACCCACTTGTTCTGCACTATGCATCAAATCCTGCAACTCCTTCAAGTCTGGTTGCTCAGGTTGTGACATTTTACTTTTCAATTGTGACAACAAAAACTGTTGGTATTTTAGCATATGGAACTGACAGTTTAAGGCCCTCATGGTTAAGGTAGCCGAGGTATATACCTTTTTCCCCCACCTTTCTAAGGATCTGGAATCTCTCTCGGAAGGTAATGGATTTTTAGCAGTGGAGGCCTTAACTCCCTTGGGGCCCTCTGATATGGTTTCTGGGTCAGCAGCATGGCTTTTGTATAGAAATTGGTGAGAGTCAGGAACCCTGTAAATACCTGTCAGGCTTAACCGGGGCTGGAGGCAGAGAGTCCGGGTTAAGGCAGGCCTCCGAGTAAACATCATCTAGGATGTCCAAGACAGGAGGCATAGCCAGAGGCCTGTGCTGAGGTAGCAAGAGAAATTCCCTAAGCCTTTTCTTGGAATCTGAATAATCTTGGCCTTCCCAGTGGAAGTGTTCCCTTAAGGTATGCAAAGTTTCCCCAAATGAATAATCCTCTGGGGGGGGGGGGGGATACAGAAGGAATGGACTCCTCCGCATCAGAGTCTTCAAAAGGGGAGTAAGAATGTTCCTGATCATCAGAGTGCTCTGAAATAATGCAGCCCTGATCAGAGGAGGGGGATTTCTTCCTCCACTCTGGGCCTTTTGTCCGGTGGGGGTTGAGAACCCCTGATAAGAGTAATTAAATCCTCAGCCATTTTAAGCATCTGTTTTTTAGGCATGGGGCCTGGAGATGGGCCCTGTGTAGCTTGTCTCAGAGTGCATGGCTGCTTTAGACTTAGTGAAAGCCTTGGAGAAAGAAGAGAAAGGTCTGAAGACACTGAGTGGAGGTAGACCTGTCCACATTTTGAGGTTCAACGCCAAGAGTGGCCTCGGTATCTGTAGTCGGGGTGTGGGCAGAGGAGCCTGCAACCTCGGGCACAGGAGACACCGCCAAAGAAGTGTCGTCGGTAGGCAGGGGCTGCGTAGGCACCTCGCTGAGAACCGGACCACGTGTAGTCGGTTTTGGCGTGGTGTCGGTAGAGGCCGTGGACCTCATGTGTCGGTCCTTATCTTTGCGTTTTTAGACAAAACTGGAGTCGGAGTATCCGACGACATAATATAGTTAAAAGTTTTTCCAAAATAATGCTGGGCGAACTCCGCCCGACGCTTAATGGTGCGTTTGTTGAATGTAGCACAAAAGCGACAGACCGAGACGTCGTGGTCTGGGCCTAAACAAGGTATACAGAGGGAATGGAAATCCTTATGCGGTATTTGCTTCCCACAAGAAATACAATTATTAACTTTGTCTGACATCGGTCTGAGGCAAGAAAAGTTTCCCCAACGGGGTACTTAGCTTTCAAGACGACTTTGGTTTCAAAATTTTCGTAATTTCAGGAGCTGGCCGACCGGCACTTGCAAACTGCTTCTGCTTCGGGCACCGCGCGGCAAGAAAGACTGAAGAAAATGGCGTTGGCTGGTTCCTTTATACCCCTGTCGCACTGACGTCAGGGAAGAAGCGACGACAACCGACGCCGGACCTAGACTTTGGAATTCGGCAGACCGAGGACCCGCCTGACGGCAGGAGAACCCATCTGTTATGACTGCAGCTGTATGCATGATGAACATCATATGAAGGGATTACAAGGTCAAGTGAACTAATGGGTTCGGAACTGAGGTGGCACTTGCTGTTACCTTTAGAAACAGTTATACACAAAATGGTATTGAAAATGGTACAGGCTTTGCAGTGGTTAGCATTGTTGCATCACAGCAAGAGGTTCTTCAGTTCGATTCTCAGCTGGAGTGCATTCTGTACAAAGTCTGCATGTCCTTCCTGCCTTCCCGTGGGTTTCCTATGGGTGCTCCAGCTTCCTCCCACATTCCAAAGGTATGCAAATGGAGCGTTTCTCCCCAAGCCTGCACTGAAAATGGGCTCCGTCCCCGTCGGACTTTCCCAGTAAGCAAGTGTTAAATTAAAATCACACTAGGACTGTCTTTCTGGAGAAATATGCTAGACGTATCCAACCCAGAAGAATCAGGTCAGTGTGCTTGCACGTATACAAGCAAAAGCTTGGCAGCCCGGGAGTCTTCAGTGGCAGTAAGCAGATCTACCTGTAAAAACTACTAGGGGAGAGAGGGAAAACACTCCAATGATTGTGCAGAACTTCTCATTCTTTGTCACTTGCCTGGACTGGCAACATAGATAAGGAGATGAAATGGTGGGATACTAAACTAAATTTCACTGACCACTATTCAAGACCAAATGTCTACATTATGGCTGCTTACTTCTCTTTAAAGGCCGAGTTACTACTCTCTAGTAGACGAGGTGAAAAAGTCACCACCATATTGTCGGGATGACTACAGCTACGCATTATGAATGCCTTTACAACTTTGTCAGGTATTCAGTCAGTGCATACCTGTCACATTAACCAAATTGATACTAGGTATGTTAAAAAAACAAACAAAAATAAATAACCTACTACCTTAGTTACTGACATTTTCAATGGTGGTGTTGCATTTCTGCTGGTTAGAAATTACTCTAGTGTTATGGCATTGAAAGCTACTGCTCTATAGTACTGCCCTAGAGATTATAGGGTTATTTTTGTGATATACTATTTGACTGACTGCTATACTGATACTGCACACGCACACTATATGCTTTACAGTTAACTGCACCTGAAGCTACTAGTTAAGATTATCTGCAGCTATTACAGTTACAGCTCCCAGACTCCCTAGATTAGACTATCAATTGCTCATTATTTTTACTAGTTCATTACAGTCCACATTAGCCTACTGGGTAAAGCTATTAAATTTAATTTGCCACTTGTTTCTAATTACCTTTTCAATCCTATAGATTTCTACCATTTGTACATTTCCTTTTTTTTGCACTTGTGAAAACTACAAAAGTCACAGCTCACATACTGGTGTCCTTTAGCCTTACACCATATTATCACCTTTTTCTAGTCCAGTCAAATATTCCCCTCTGTCTTCTACCAAGAGCAAGTTATTGACCTATCCTGTTTCGTTATACCCGTTTGACAGACTCCATATTGTCCATTGCAGACAAAGTTTGCCTCTAATGCAGCCAAACTAATTGCACTAAATGCACTTTTAGACAGTGTGCCAACTGCTCTATGCTTACCAGAAACTCTTAATTGCCATCTCAAAAAATTCAAGATGCGTGAGAGATGCAAGTACTGACTTAACTTGGAGGGTACCTTCTCACTTCAGAACACATTTGGTAAACACCACACGTATACACACCCACACACCATTTCCAGTAAACCACTGTATGCTAAGGGCATTAAGGGAACACTGCCTAATCCTCCCAGGCTGGAGACTAAGGAACCTTAGCCATTAGTTCACAAAGCAACACCCTCCACACCTACAGCCAGTACACACCTCCAAGAGTGCAGACTTCAAGTCCTTATGGCTCACTAAGGCTTCAGGCTTCATCTATCCATGGTAATGTTTTGGTAATAGGTGACCCTACTGTCAGGCATATAGACAAAAACCTTGTTCTTATCCATCCTGGTGAGGGTAGAGCTGTCTTTCTTTAGTCAGGATTTGGGATAACAAGGGCTCTTCGATCCTTCCATGTTGACAAAATGACAACTGGATATTGGCCCATTGGGAGTAAATGATTTTAGGAACTTAATCCAGAGGAGCAATTAGAAGGATATGATTGAGCTTGCTATGTATGTGTCCGAGGAAGAAAAGACGCTGGTCTTTAGTAGTATTTTGCCATTACCCTGAATGATACTGACAGTCAAAGACAAGATAAATGGCTTTAATTGGCTATGTAGCTGGTGTCATTCTACGGGGATCCAGTACATATCAGCTTAGAATGACGCTGGCTGCAAAGCATGTCTACTTTGCCAGAGTTGGTGTGCACCTACCGTACCAAAGTTCTCACATTCTGGCTTGCTGCTCCCACTGTGCCTTTTTTTAAGCACAGACCATACGAGGGGCACTCCTACCTAATAAATTCTAATTTGGAACACAATGTGGCTCTATTCAATGCCAGGAGAATATAAAAAAGTCCAAATATGAGGCTCTCCTGCAACCTGAGCATATTCATATATGTGTAGTTACTGAGAATATGGTTTCAGAGCAATGAAAGCACTCTTTCTGGGTATAAATGCCCATCACATCTTCAGACCTACTGGACACTGCAGGGCATATCAGTTATTTGTTAAAGATATAATCACCCCATGACAGATTCCTCAGGACACATAATTTTATCTTCTAGATGTCCAAACCACCACAAACAAGACTAATTACAACTTAATATGTTTGTTACAAAACAGCCTCCCTCTCCCTAAGCAGGATAGCTATCAACACAAGTTGAAATCCTCATTAAACCTAACACCTTTACTGGGAGACTTCAAAGATTTATTGGCCTGTGCAACACTGAACATTATTTTCATAAACTGTCTTAAATTGTTAACCATCCTACTAGGGTTCCCAATATCCTTGACCTAATCCTCACAAATATGGCCGCTTCTTGCACATCTCTGTATGAATCATCATGCACGGTTAAATCAGATTATAAATTACTGATATTTTCCTTTAAATCTGTTAGTACTTGCCTTGTAAATATCTGTGTTTAGGGACTTCTCTAAAGCAAATCCTTCTCAGCTCCTTGATTCCACTGTTGTCCTCTTCTGTTGGGTCCCACTGCTAAAGCTGCTGCCTATGCCTCTGACTTCTACTCTCACTTAAATGGCTACAGCATACATGACAAAATTAAAAATAAACCCCTATAGTGGAATACCTGTATAAATAAATACACAAGAAAAATAAATTGCTTAACAATTGTAAGAGGTCTCATTCTACCTACCTTTACAGCCCACTTCAGCAAAGTAGTAAAGCACTTAAGGGAACAAGTGGAAGCTCAAAGCTGAGTAAGAAAGTACAGTTGTGTACACTTACCATAAATGTAGATGTTAGAGTGTAGTCACTGTTGTAGTCATTACATTTGGGTAATCCTGCTGGCAAGTTGCCCTCAGTCGGCCTGAATTCCAAAGTCCTGGGTCCTGCATCGGCCGCTGTCGCCCCTTCCCTGACGTCAGGTCGTCAGGTGTATAAAAGATGCGGCCGACGTCATTTCCTTTAGTTTTTTTTGCCCCAGATGTCAGGTGCCCCCTAAAAGGGTAGCCAAAATTTATATAGATATAAATACATGCACCAATATAAGCTATCTTAATCTACAAGCAAATACACCACATAGGTTGTATAAAACAGAGAAGGAAAGATAGGTTCCATCAGAAGAAAAAGGGGGATGGCGGGTGGATGACCTGGACTGCAACAGTGAATACATTCGAACATCTACATTTATGCTAAGTGTACACAACTGTACTATGTTCTTCGTGCTTCACTGTTGCAGTCATTACATTTGGGTAGAGTCCCAAAGCTATGGATGGGAGGCTGGAGTTAAACAGCATTAGCAGCAGCTATGAGGCCCTGCAGAACTGCAGTGGCAGAGCCTGCCCTGGATTTAGAGTAGAATGGCAGATGATAGTGCTTGGTAAGGTGTGCTTGGTAAGGTGTGCACTGAACTCCAAGTAGCAGCCTCTAAAATGTCCTTGGGTTGGTAGTCCCCTGAGAA
Source organism: Protopterus annectens (assembly GCF_019279795.1). Lineage (NCBI taxonomy): Eukaryota > Metazoa > Chordata > Ceratodontiformes > Protopteridae > Protopterus > Protopterus annectens. The sequence continues at coordinate 448,968,059 of NC_056736.1, read as the reverse complement.
AGGCTGCTGAAGTGGCTGCAGCTCTGGTTGAATGTGGCCTAATGCCCTTAGGCACTGGCTTGCCATGGTGCAAGTAGCAGAAACAAATGCAGTGGCCTATCCACTTTGAAATAGTCTGTTTTGAGATGGCCTTTCCTTGTGATCCTGCAGCATATGCCACTAGTAATTGTTCTGCCTTTCGGAAAACATTGCTTCTGTCCAAGTAGAATCTAAGCTGTCTGTGTGCGTCCACAGAATGCAGAATTCTCTCCCCCTTGTTTTGTGGATTTGGATAAAAAGTTGGCAGATGAATAGTTTGGTTAAGAGCCACACTGGACATCACCTTAGGCATAAATGTTGGGTTTGTCCTCAGAGAGACCCTGTCTGGATAAAAAATGATGAAAGGTTCCACAGCCATGAGTGCCTGAAGCTCTAAAACTCACCTTGCAGAAGTTATTGCTAGGAGCAGAGCTGTTTTCCAAAATAAAAACTTTACATCAGCAATTGCTGCTGGCTCAAAAGGAGGCAGAGTGAGTTCTTCCAGGACATAGCTGAGGTCCCATGCAGGCATTGGTGATTATCTTGGAGGCCTTAAGTTTTTGGCTCCTCTGAGGTACTGTTTTAGTAAGGGATGAGAAATGATTGGTGGCTCTGTATCGTAATGAGCCGAAATGGCAGAGGCATGAATTTTAATAGATGAAAAAGAGACCTTTGTCCAGCATCTCAGTTAAGTATTGCAAAATCTGAGGAATATTTGGCACAGCTGTATCAGTTCCTTGTGCCTGGTTCCAAGCAAAAAATCTCTTCCATTTTCCAGCATAAGATTTTCTAGTACTAGGCCTTCTGGCCTCCAAAATGACATCACCACAGCTTTACTGAGAGGTGTGTTTTGTATGACTACATTACTCGCCATGCTGCCAGGTTTAAAGTCCTGAGTTGGCTGTGCAGGATCTGATTGTTTTGCTGGTACAGTAGAGGAGGTATCGAAGGGAAGGTCCACGCTGGGCATAGAGACAAGCTCCTTAGTATTGGATAACAGTACTGGCGGGGCCATCTGGGGCAATTAGTATCATCCTTGGCTTCCCCTGTCTGACCTTTAGGAGTACCTTGGGGAGGAGAGGCAGAGGGGGAAATGCATATACTGATAGGTTTTTCCAGCTGAAAGATAGGGCGTCCACTTTCCATGCTTGTCTGTGATAAATCCTTGTGCAGAATCTTTTTAGTTGGTAGTTGTGAGGGGAGGCAAATAGATCTATGTCCTGGCATCCCCATTTCCTTGTTATCATGCTGAAGACTTGTGGATCCATGTGCCACTCGTGGGGGTCCATGAGGTTTCTGCTTAGGTCGTCTGCCAGAGTATTTTTCCTTCCTGGCAGGAATTGTGCCTGCAGGTGTACTTGGTAAGTCAATGCTGTGTTCCACAAAGTCATGGCTAGTCTGCAATGAGTGCCCCCCAGCTTGTTTATATACCACATTACCGTGGTGTTGTCTATCAGTAGTTGTCCTGGATGTAGTAGGTCCTTGACGGCTGTCAGGGCATTTTGAACTGCTAGCATCTCTTTTTGATTGATATGTAGATGCATTTGGTTTAAGGTCCATGTACCCTGAATGCATCTTCCTGCCATGTGGGCCCCCCAGGCATATTCTGAAGCATCTGTTGTTAGTGTTTGCCTGGCTGGGGGTAATGTGAATGGCTGTCCCTTGTTTTGGTGACAAGCCTGTGCCCACCATCGAAACTCCTATTGCAAGCAGGTAATGAGAGTAATGATAGTTTCCAGGCTGGGGCAATGGTGAGTCCAAACACTTGGGTACCATTGAAGTTTCCTCATATGCAGTCTTGCATATGGAATTAGTAGGATGCAGGATGCCATGAAGCCCAAAGCCTGCAGAATTTTTCTTGCACATAACTGGGCCTTTGTTGCCAGCATTTTGAAATAGGTAGTCAGTTGCCTTTGTCTGGTGTGAGATAAGCCATCTGGGCAGTTGTATTTAAGCTTGCACCCAGGAATATCATCTCTTGAGGGGGTACTAGTTTTGATTTCTTTTCGTTGACTGTGTACCCTAGGCATATTAGAAGTCTTTTCACAAACGCCAGATGCTGTAGAAGAATGTCCTTGTTCTCTGCTTGAATTAGACAGTCGTCCAAGTAAGGATATATTTGTATTCCTCTGTCTGCAGAATGCAATTACTGGTGCCAGGCACTTTGTATAGACCCTGGGCGCAGTAGATAAGCCAAAGGGCAGTGCAGAGAAAGTACAGTTTTGTACCTACCATAAATGTAGATGTTCGAGTGCTCATACAGCTGCAGTCATAACAGATGGGTTATCCTGCCGTCAGGCGGGTCCTCGGTCAGCCGAATTCCAAAGTCTAGGTCCGGCGTCGGTCGTCGTCACTTCCTCCCTGACGTCAGTGCGGCAGGGATATAAAAGAGGCAGCCGACGCCATTTTCTTCAGTTTTTCTTGCCCCAGATGTCAGGTGCCCCCAGAAGGAAGGCAAACAATGTTATGCAAAAATGCAATATTGATAAATCAAAAACAGTAGTTGCAAGCAAATAAACCATAAAAGAGTACCCCAAAAGGTTATATGAAAAGGGGTTTGACATAAGGCCTGTCCTAAGAGGGGTTGGAGGGAGGGAAACCTGGACTGCAGCTGTATGAGCACTCTAACATCTACATTTATGGTAGGTACAAAACTGTACTATGTTCATCGTGCATACAGCTGCAGTCATAACAGATGGGTAGAATCCCAAAGCTAAGTAAGGGTGGTAGGCACTAAGTGGAACTAGGAGGGACTAGGATGCCCTGCAGGACTGCTGTGTCCAAGCCCGCTCTAGACTTAGAGTATAGTGGGAGGTGATAGTGCTTGGAGAAAGTGTGCACTGAACTCCAGGTGGCTGCTTCCAAAATATCCTTGGTAGGGACCCCCCTGACTAAGGCTGCAGAGGTTGTTGTGGCTCTGGTGGAGTGGGATCTGATGCATGCAGGCACAGTTTTTCCATGAAATGAGTAACAAAAGCATATGCAGTGGGCTATCCATTTTGAAATTGTCTGTTTGGAAATAGCCTTTCCTTGAGGACCTGCAGCAAAGGACACAGAGTTGCTCAGATTTCCTGAATGGCTTTGTCCTGTCCAAATAATAACAAAGTTGTCTGTGAATGTCCAAGGAATGTAGTAGTCTTTCTCCTTTGTTTTGTGGATTAGGATAAAAGGTAGGTAAGTGGATAGTCTGATTCAAAGCTATACTGGATACTACCTTTGGCATAAAGGTAGGGTTGGTTCGTAAGGAAACTCTGTCCTGATGGAAAATGATGAATGGTTGCACAGCCATGTGGGCCTGTAGCTCCGAAACCCTGCGAGCTGAGGTGATAGCCAGAAGAAAGGCTGTTTTCCATGACAAGTACTGTAACTCTGATGAAGAAGCTGGCTCGAAGGGAGGAAGAGTCAAGCTTTTCCAATACGAAGTTGCGGTCCCAATCAGGGACTGGTAGTTTCCTTGGGGGTTTTATATTCTTTGCCCCTCTGAGGAACTGCCTTAAGAGAGGATGAGAGAATAAAGGAGGATCTGTGTTGTATTGTGCAGAAATGGCTGAAGCATGGATCTTGATGGAGGAGAAGGAAAGTCCATTGTTTAACATCTCCGCTAGGTACTGTAAAATTTGAGGTATATTTATTACCCAAGGATTCTGTCCCTTCTTTTGATTCCAGGCACAAAATCGTTTCCATTTGGCAGAGTAGGCCTTTCTAGTAGAAGGTCTTCTGGCCTCCAAGATGACATCCTGCACCTCCTTGGAGAGGAGAAACTGTTGGGAAATCAAGGAATTCTCCATGCAGTTAGATTTAGAGTTTTGAGATGGCTGTGAAGAGTTTTGTAGTTGTGCTGGGACAACAGAAGAGGGACTAGAGGTAGGATCCATGGCGGGGAATGTGTCAGGCTCTTCAGGAGCGGATACCAGTGTTGCCTTGGCCAGTCTGGAGCAATGAGAATCATTTTCGGCCTCCCTGCTCTGGCTTTTAATAGAACTTTGGGCAGCAGAGGAAGAGGCGGGAAGGCATAGACTGACAATGTTGCCCAACTGAAGGAAAGTGTGTCCACTTTCCAGGCCTGTGGATAGGTCCTTGAACAAAATTTTTTTTCAACTGGCAATTTCTGTGGGTAGCAGAGAGATCTATGTCTGGCTGTCCCCATGCCTGAGTTATCTTTGTGAAAATTTGAGGATGCAACTTCCATTCGTGTGGATCTGTCATATTTCTGCTTAGGTTGTCTGCCAGTCTGTTTTCCTTTCCTGGCAGGAATTGTGCTTGTAGATGAATTTTCAATTCCAGTGCTGTGTTCCATAGGGTCATGGCTTGCCTGCACAGGGGGTATGAATGAGTTCCCCCCTGTTTGTTTATGTACCACATCACTGTGGTGTTGTCTGTCCTTATCAATAGCTGGCCTGGATGCAGTAGGTCTTTGAAGGTCATAATAGCCTTTTGCACGGCTAGCATTTCCTTTTGGTTGATGTGAAGGAGCTTCTCCTTTCGTGCCCATTTTCCCTGAATGCACTGATTTGTCATGTGTGCTCCCCATGCGTAGTCTGAGGCGTCTGTTGTGATGATTTGAGTTGCTTGAGGTACACAGAAAGGAAGACATGTGTTTCTTTGGCAAGCTTGAGCCCACCACAAATTCCTTTTGAAGGCATGGAATGAGTGGTATAATTGCTTCCAAGCTGTGGCTGTGTTGAAACCATACGTTTTTTAGGTACCATTGAAGTTTCCTCATATGCAGCTTTGCACATGGGATAAGTAGGATGCAAGATGTCATGAATCCCATAGCCTGCAGGACTTTCCTTGCAGTCAGCCTGGTGTAAGCTGCCATTTTTCTGAAGTATTGAGACAGTTGCCCCTGCTTGTCTGGCGTGAGGTAGGCCATCTGGGTGGTTGTATCCAAGTTGGCACCCAGAAAAATTATTTGTTGAGAGGGTATTCGTTTTGATTTCATTTTGTTGACTGTGTATCCCAGGACGTTCAACAGTTTTATTACAAAGTACAGGTGCTGCAGTAGTATGTCCTTGCTGTCCGCTTGGATCAGGCAGTCGTCCAGATATGGGTAGATTTGTAACCCTTGTAGTCTGCAGAAGGCGATTACTGATGCCAGGCATTTCGTAAACACTCTGGGTGCAGTAGATAAGCCAAAGGGCAATGCAGAGAATTGGTAATGGGTTGAACCTGCAAGAAATCTGAGGTATCTTCTGCAATCTTGTCTGATAGGGACATGCAGGTATGCCTCCTTGAGGTCTAATGTTACCAGCCAAGACTCCTTGCCCAGCATGGGAAAAACCTGCTGTAATGTGAGCATCTTGAATTTTGGTACCTATAGATATGCGTTTAGGATGGATAGGTCTAAGATAGGTCTCCAGTCTTTGCCTTTCCTTGGTACCAGGAATAGTCTGGAATAAAACCCTTGACCTTGTTCTTTTGCAGGTACCTCCTTGAATTACTTTCATGTCCATGAGAGCTGAAATTTGTTTTTGTGCCTCTGCCCTTTGATTTTGTGGCAGGTTTGGCATGCCTCTCATTTTTGGAAGGGTGTGAAAGTGGAACCTGTAGCCTCTGTCTATAATGTCCAGAATCCATTTGTCTTTTGTAACAATATGCCAATTTTTTGAGAATAATGTCAGTTTTCCGCCCAAAGGTGCTGCCAGTAAAGCTTTGCTTGGCAGGTGTAGGGGGAAGTCATTGTGCCCGTTTTCTAAAAGACTGTGATCTATCCTCTCCACCTCTTGGGGTTGGTGCTTGCCACTGTCTGGCTCTGAAAGATCCTTGAGGTTGCCCTCTACCTCTTGGACGCCTGTATCTGCCCCTTTGAGGTCTGTCCGTGGCTGGAAAGGACCAATTTTTTGAAGGCCAGTTTCTGCTGAAACGTGGAGGCTGTACCTGCAGGAAATCTTTCACTGTTTGCATTGATTTAGCTTTTTCCTCCATTTTCTTTAGCACCTCCTCTGCTTTAACACCAAACAATACATCTTTTTGAAGAGGTGCATCTAATAATTTAGCTTTGACATGATCAGGTAAGGTTTGCTCTTTGAGCCAAGCATGCCTACGTATAACAGACCCCATAACAGCAGCTCTACATGAGGCCTCCAAAGCATCAAAACCACACTGCAAGGTATGTTTACCCACTTGCTCTGCACCATGCAACAAATCCTGCAACTCTTAAATCTGGTTGTTCTGGTTGTCTCATTTTGCTTTTCAGCTGAGATATCAAATAAGTACAGTTTTGTACCTACCATAAATGTAGATGTCCGAACTGGATAGCATCTGCAGTCATAACAAATGGATTGTCCTGTCGTCAGGCAGCCCTTCGGTCGGCCGGATTCCAAAGTCTGGGTCCGGCTTCGGCTGATGTCGCACTTCACCCGACGTCATCTCTGCTGGTCTTCGGGTATAAAGGCATCAGCCGACGCCATTTTCCTCAGTGTTTCTTGCCCCAGATGCCAGTTGCCCTCTTGGAAGGCTAAATTTTGGATAAATGCCAATGTTTCCAAAAAAGTAGAAGGCAAACACAAAAAAATAAGCATGTATGTACATATATACAAACAAATACACCATAAGAGACTCCCCCCCCCAGCTAGCTATTAGGAGGGTAAATACCCTAGGAGTACCACAGAGGGAAGGAGGGTGGGTAATCCTGACTGCAGATGCTATCCAGTTCGGACATCTACATTTATGGTAGGTACAAAACTGTACTATGTCCTTCATGGATGCATCTGCAGTCATAACAAATGGGTAGAATACCATAGCCAAACTAGGGGTGGAGGAAGAAAAATTATGGTGTAGTTAGGATCCCTTGCAGTACAGCAGAAGCAAACCCTGCTCGGGATCTAGAGTATAGAGGTAAATTATAATGCTTGGCAAATGTATGCACGGAGGTCCAAGTAGCCGCCTCAATAATGTCCTTGGTTGCCACTCCTCGTAAGAAAGCTGTGGTAGTGGCTGTAGCCCTTGTAGAATGAGGTCTTATGTTCTGTGGAATTGGTTTTCCATGGTAGGAGTAACAGAATCTTATGCAATTTCCTATCCATTTGGAGATTGTCTGTTTGGAAATTGCTTTTCCTTCCCTTCCTGTTGCATAGGCTACTAAAAGCTGGTCAGTTTTTCTGTTAGTTTTGGTTCTGTCCAGGTAGTAGCGTAACTGTCTATGTACATCCAAGGTATGCAGCATTCTTTCGCCTGTTTTGTGGATTGGGAAAGAAGGTAGGTAGGTGGATTGCCTGGTTTAAAGACACTCTGGATACCACCTTAGGCATAAATGTAGGATTAGTTCTCATGGACACCCTATCTTGATGGAAGATTAGGAAGGGTTGCACTGCCATTAAGGCCTGTAGTTCAAACCCTCCTTGCTGAGGTAATTGCCAGTAGGAAAGCAGTTTTCCATGACAGGTGTTGCAGATCTGCTGTTGCTGCTGGTTCAAACGGAGGGAGTGTCAACTTTTCTAGCACAAAGTTCAAGTCCCAAGCTGGTAATGGTGGTTTCCTAGGAGGTTTTACATTCTTGATCCCTCTGTGGAACTGCCTGAGTAGAGGATGCGAAAAGACAGGTGGATCGAAGCTGTATTCTGCTGAAATAGCTGATGCATGTATCTTGATGGAGGAATAGGACAGGCCTGTATGTAGAAGCTCTGCCAAGTACTCCAGAATGTTAGCAATATCTATGTTAGACACATCTTTTCCTCTTTCAGTACTCCAAATGACAAACCTTTTCCATTTTCCTGCATAGTTCCTTCTTGTTGAAGGTCTGCGGGCTTCAAGGATAATGTCTTTAACCCTTTGGGAAAGGTCTGGGTTAGTTGCTGCTATGTGATGTTCCAGGCAGTCAGTTGCAAGGTTTTTAGGTTTGGATGCATGATGTTGTAGTTGTTCTGAGTTAACATCAAAGGCCTCAGGGGTATTGACCACATTCTCTCCCGAGACGTGCTCCTCAGCAATGGGTACCAGTGTTGTCTTGGCCAATTCGGAGCTATCAGGATTATCCTTGGACATTCCTCTTTGATTTTCAGTAGTACCTTGTGCATCAAGGGAAGAGGTGGAAATGCATATGCTGTCAGGCCTTTCCAGCTGAAGGATAGAGTCCACCTTCCATGCAAGTGGGTGGAATGTCCTTGTGCAGAATTTTTTGAGCTGGTGATTGAGTGGGGAAGCGAATAGATCTATTTGTGGCATTCCCCATTTCTTTGTGATGGCCTTGAAGATGTCCGGGTGTAGCATCCATTCGTGAGCATCCGAAGTGGTTCTGCTTAACATGTCTGCTAGGGTGTTCTTTTCCGCACAAATATTGCCTGTAACTGGATGTTGTACCTGAGAGCCAGATTCCAAAGGTCCAAAGTCATTCTGCATACCGGGTATGAATGAGTGCCTCCCTGTTTGTTGATGTACCACATGACTGTGGTGTTGTCTGTCCTTATCAGCAAATGGCCTTCTTTGAGGAATGGTCTGAATTTTTGGATTGCCAGTTTTACTGCCAGCATTTCTTTTTGGTTTATGTGCAGGTGCAGCTGGTCTTGAGTCCACAATCCTTGTATGCATTTGTCCAGCATGTGCGCCCCATCCTAGGTCTGAGGCGTCCGTTGTGAGGGTTTGGCTTGCTCGAAAGTTGTGGAAGGGTAAGCCTGGGTTTGACTGGCATGCTTGAGCCCACCATAGGAACTCCTGTTTTAGGCATGGGATTAGTGGGATTTCTGTTTCTAAGCTGTGCCTGTGCTGAGACCATAAATTCTTTAGGTACCACTGTAGCTTTCTCATATGCAGTCTGGCATGTGGGACCAAGATTATGCATGATGCCATGAAGCCCAAGGCCTGCAGAACTTTTCTTGCTGTTAGTTTGTTCTGCTTTGTTAATGCCAAGAAGTAAAGAGGGAGCTCTTTTGTTTTTCTGCAGTTAGGAATGCCATTTGTTTTACTGTGTCCAATTCCGCCCAAGAATGTTCTTGTTTGGGATGGTATCAGCCTTGACTTTTGTAAATTGACTGTGTATCCCAGGGCTTGTAGCAAGTAAATGACCCTTTGTAAATCTGTTGTCAGCTTGCTTTTGCTGTCCGCTTGTAACAGGCAGTCGTCCAGGTATGGATAAATTTGGATTCCCTGTAGTCTGCAGTGAGCGATTACTGATGCCAGGCATTTTGTGAATACTCTGGGCGCAGTAGATAAGCCAAAGGGCAATGCTGAGAATTGATAATGCTCTGATCCTGCAAGAAATCTGAGGTATCTTCTGCAATTTGGTCGAATAGGGATGTGCAGGTATGCCTCCTTGAGATCTAGAGTTACCAGCCAACACTCCTTGCCCAGCATGGGAAGAAGTTGCTGTAGGGTCAGCATTTTGAATTTTGGGACAATGATGTATGTGTTTAAGATGGACAGGTCGAGAATAGGTCTCCAACTTTTCTCTTTTCTTGGTACTAGGAAGAGTCTGGAGTAGAATTCTTTGCCCTGTTCTGTTATTGGTACTCTTTCCACAGCTCTCATCTTTGTTAATTCCGCTATCTGCTGTAGAGCTTCTATTTTTTGATTTGGAGGTAGGTTTGGCATTCCTGTTTTTACTGGTAAGGTGTGGAAGTGGAACCGGTAGCCTTGGTCTATGGTTTGCAAAATCCACTTGTCTTTTGTGATATAGTGCCAATTTTTTGAAAATAAGGCTAACTTTCCGCCTAATGGTGCTGCTATTTGCTCCCTGGTAGGCGGTGTCAGAGCCAAGTCACTGTGATTGTCCTGTTGCAGTGGCAGTGGTTGTGTCTGTGCCTCGGTTATTGCCTTGCCACTGTCGTCCTCTGTAGGCACCTCCTCTGGATTGATTTCTGCCTCTAGAGCGTCTATTCCTGCCCCTTTGGGATCTTGTGGAGTCAGGAAAGGACCAATTTTTGGCAGGCCAGTTCCTGCTAAACCTTGGGGGCTGAACCTGTAAGAAATCTTTAACTTTGTACAGATTTTGCCTTTTCTTCCATTTTCTTCATTACTTGCTGGGCAGGTGTACCAAATAGGCTGGCCTTATCCATAGGAGCATCTAATAGCTTTGCTTTAACATGATCCGGTAAGACCTGTTCTTTCAACCATGCATGTCTTCTTATCACTGTGCCAGTCATGGCTGATCTAAATGAAGCCTCCAGTGCATCATAGCCACATTTTAAGGAATGGTTACTAACCTGTTGGATGTTATTCACCATTTCTAATACATATTTCTTATCTAAGGATTCATCAGAGGATAGTTTTTTAGTTAACTGATCAAGCATAAACTCTTGGTATTGGATCATATGAAACTGACAGTTTAAAGCTCTAGCTGAGAGAGTAGCAGAAGTGTAGACTTTTTTCCCCCATCTCTCTAAGGACCTGGATTCCCTTTCAGAAGGAATAGGGTTTTTTGCTGTGGTCGAGGCTACTGCCTTAGGCCCCTGGGATATAGTTTCGGGGTCTGCAAGTGGGGCCTTGTATAGGTGGTGATGAGTGTCTGGCACCCTGTAAAATCTATCTGGTTTGGCAGGGGCTGGAGGTAAAGAATCAGGAGCAGTGCAGACATCATTAAATGCATCATCCACAACAGGCAGTACAGGAGGTATAGCTAAGGGCCTATGTTGTGGTAAGTGCAGAAAAGTCCTAAGCCTTTTTCTTGAATCTGAGAAATCTTGTCCCTGCCATTGGAATTGTTCTCTCATGGCATGTAAGGTTTCCCAAAGGAAAATTCCTCTGGTGGAGAGGCAGCTGGAATGGATTCTTCAGCATCGGAATCTTCATAAGTAGAAAAAGGAGCCTCTGGCTGGTCTGTAATGTCTGAGTCATCCGCAGAACCATCAGAGGACACTGGCTCGGGGGGCTCTGCTCTAGGTCTCTTTTCTGGGGGCTGAGAGGCCCTGTCTGGGTGAGATTGGGATCCCCTAATTAAGGATATTAAATCTTCTGCCAGAGTAAGCATTTGTGAACTTGAAGAGGGCCTGTGTGAGGGGGGCTTAACAGGCACTGATTTAGCAGATTTGGCTGCTTTAGCCCTGGCAAAGGCCTTAATAGACATGGCTGCAGGAGGCCTAGCAGCACCACGTGCTGGGGTAGAGACATCCAAAGGGATGGTGTCTGATAAATCACTAGGAACCACAGTTGTAGGTAAAGATTCTGAGGGCGATTCAACTAAGGTAGCAGGAGCCTCAGTAGTAGTCAAGGATTCGGCTGAAGATTGACCAGTTTTCTCGGTTTTGGCCGAAACAGAGACATTCATGCTTGCTTAACCGTGGTTTCGGCGAAACCGCGGACCGCAGTGTCGGTCTTTTCTGCTTTTTAACAATTTGGGTAGTCGGAGGATCCGACGGCATAATGTACGCAAAATCTGAGCCGAAAAACTGTTCAGCAAACTCCGACCGACGCCTAAGCGTTCGTCGGTTGAAGGAAGCACAGGCCGAACAGGCTGCTACGTCGTGGTCTGGGCCTAAGCAAGGCAGACAGTAAGAGTGGAAATCTTTATGAGGTATTTGTTTCCCACAAGTTAAACAGTTATTGACTTTTTCTGACATCGGCTGAGGCAAGAAAGAGTCCCCAATGGGGTACTTAGCTTTTAGAAGTCTTCGAAGTAGTATTCGGTAGTAGTAATCTCTGGATCTGACCGACCGGCACTTGCGAACAGCTTCTGCTTCAGGCGCCACGCGGCAAGAAAGACTGAGGAAAATGGCGTCGGCTGATGCCTTTATACCCGAAGACCAGCAGAGATGACAACGGGTGAAGTGCGACATCAGCCGAAGCCGGACCCCGACTTTGGAATCCGGCCGACCGAAGGGCTGCCTGACAGGACAACCCATTTGTTATGACTGCAGATGCATCCATGAAGGACATCTGTTTATACATTAACATATGGAACTGACAGTTTAATGCCCTCATGGTCAAAGTGGCCGAGGTGTACACCTTTTTCCCCCACCTTTCTAAAGATCTGGAATCTCTCTCTGAAGGTAATGGGTTTTTAGCAGTAGAGGCCTTAATTCCCTTGGGACACTGTGAAATAGTTTCTGGGTCAGCAGTATGGCTTTTATATAGGAACTGGTGAGAATCAGGAACCCAGTAATACCCGTCTGGTTTAACAGGAGCTGGAGGCACAGAATCAGGGTTAAGGCTGGCTTCTGAATACACATCATCCAATATATCTAAAACAGGAGGGATAGCCAGAGGCCTATTGCTGGGGGAGCAGAAGAAATTCCCTGAGCCTTTTCTTAGAATCTGAGTAATCTTGGCTTTCCCAGTGAAAGTGTTCCCTCAATGTATGCAGGGTTTCCCCAAAAGAGAAGTCCTCAGGGGGGGAGACCAAGGGAATAGACTCCTCTGCATCAGAGTCTTCGAATGGAGAATAGGCACAATCCTGGTCCTCAGATAGTTCTGAGGTAATAGAAGCTTGATCTGAGGAAGGGTAGTCTTCCTCTAATCTGGGCCTTTTGTCAGAGGGGGGTTGAGAACCCCTGATAAGAGTAATCAAATCCTCAGCCATTTTAAGCATCTGTTTTTTAGGCATGGCGCCTTGAAAGGGTGTCTGAGGAACCTGTTTTTTGGTTTTCATGGCTGTTTGAGATTTAGTGAAGGCTTTAATAGAGAAGGACGGCCTGAAGACCCCTTGAGAAATAGCAGGCCTGTCTAAATTCTGAGTTTCCCCGCCAGGAGTGGCGTCGGTATCTGTAGAAGGAATGGGGGCAGAGGAGCCTGCGACCTCGGGTACTGAAGACACCGGTAATGCATTGTCATCTGTACTCAGGGGCTGCGTAGGCACCTTGCTGAGTACTGGAGAACCGGTAGTCGGCCTTAGCGTGGTATCGGTAGGTGGTGCAGACCTCGTATGCCGGTCCTTATCTTTGCGTTTTTTGCTCAAAACTGGAGTCGGAGTATCCGACGACATAATATAATTAAATTTTTTGCCAAAAAAGTGTAGGGCGAACTCCGCCCGACGCTTAATAGTGCGTTTGTTGAATCTAGCACAAAAATAGCAGGCCGAGACGTCGTGGTCTGGGCCTAAGCAAGGTATACAGTACAAGTGGAAATCCTTATGCGGTATTTGCTTCCCACATGAAATGCAATTATTAACTTTGTCTGACATCGGTCTGAGGCAAGAAAAGTTTCCTCAACGGGGTACTTCGCTTTCAAGACGACTTCGGCTGAAATACTTTCGTAAATCTCAGGAGCTGGCTGACCGGCACTTGCGAACTGCTTCTGCTTCGGGAACCGCGCGGCAAGAAAGACTGAAGAAAATGGCGTCGGCTGCCTCTTTTATACCCCTGCCGCACTGACGTCAGGGAGGAAGCGACAACTGACGCCAGACCTAGACTTTGGAATTCGGCCGACCGAGGACCCGCCTGACGGCAGGATAACCCATCTGTTATGACTGCAGCTGTATGCACGATGAACATTTGGTAATGCATTGAGCCAGCCTTGAATCTGAGGTATCTTCTGCATATTTGTCTGATTGGGACATGCAGGTATGCCTCTTTTAGGTCTAGAGTCACAAGCCAAGCATTCTTGCCAGCATGGGCAGAAGCTGCTGCAAGGTCCACATCTTGAATATTGGAATATCCAGGAATTTGTTCAAAATAGATAGGTCCAGTATTGGCCTCCAGGCCTTGTCCTTTCTGGGTACCAAGAACAGTCGAGTAAAATCCTTGTCCCTGCTCTTGCTCTGGTACTAGTTGAATGGCCCCCATGTCCATGAGGGATGAGACTTGTTTTTATGCCTCTGCCCATTGATTTTTTGGCAGATCTGACCTGCTGTTTGCTTTTGACAGGGTATGGAAATGGAACTTGTAGCCTTGTGACACGATTTTTAAGACCCACTTGTCCTGGGTTATAATGTGCCAATTCTAAGTGCTAATTTTCCTCCTAAGGGGGCTGCCAGGAGATAAGTGGTTGGTACAGGCAGGGGGAAGTCATTGGGATTGTTTCCTGAATGGTTGTGATTTGCCTTTTCCAACTTTGGAGGTAGGAGCCCCCCCATTGTTTTGAGCGGAATGAACCTTGCGCCTGGGATCTGCCTCTAGGGCGTCTGGGTCTGCCCCTTTGAGGTCTGTCTGACACAGGAAAGGACCAATTCTTTGTTGGCCAGGGTCTACTAAACCTAGGTGGCTGTACTTGTAAAAAATATTTGACCGTTTGCATAGATTTAGCTTTGTCCTCCATTTTCTTTAACACCTCTTCTGCCTTAACACCAAACAAAGTATAATGCTGTAAAGGTGCATCTAATAATTTAACTTTAACATGATCAGGCAGATTTTGTTCCTTTAACCAAGCATGCCTCCTAATTACAGAACCTGTAACTGCGGCCCTGCAGAAGGCATCTAAAGAATCAAAACCACATTGCAAAATATGCTTTCCAACTTGTTCAGCTGCATGCAATAAATCTTGCATTTCCTTGTTTTTTTGCACATTTAGAGTTTAACAACATTTTCTGTTTGAGAAATGCCATGACATGTTGCTGATATTTGAGCATATGAAACTGACAGTTTAAGGCCCTTATAGCCAAGGTAGCAGATGTGTAAACCTTTTTTCCCCCATCTCTCCAGTGCCCTAGAATCCCTGTCAGAGGGGGTAGGGTTTGTTGCAGTGGAAGCCTTAACATCTTTGGGACCCTGAGAAATAGTTTCTGGGTCTGTAGCAGGGTTTTTAAAAAGGAATTTGTGAGAGTCAGGAACCCTGTAATATCTGTCAGGCTTAACAGGAGCTGGAGGTAAGGAGTCAGGGGTAAGACTAGACTCCGAAAAAACATCTACAATGTCTAAAATAGTTGGGATGGCTAGTGGCTTGTGTTCAGGTAGTAACAGAAAATCCCTGAGCCTCTTTTTAAATTCTGAAAAATCTTGGCTCTCCCAGTGGAAATGCTCCCTCATAGTATGTAAGGTTTCCCCAAAGGAATAGTCCTCTGGAGGAGAAGCTGAAGGTATGGATTTCTTCAGCATCAGAATCCTCATAGGGGGGAAGAGAATATTCCTGATCAGAAGAAATGGAAACCTGATCTGAAGATTCGTAGTCAGTCTCTTGCCTAGGCCTCTTATCAGGAGGGGGATGGGAACCCCTGATCAAGGTAATCAAGTCTTCGGCCATTTTGAGCATCTGCTTTTTGGGCATGGAGGCCTGTCCACGTGGCTCTTGAGTTTGCTTCTTTGTCTTTGAAGGTGCTTTAGTCTTTGCCTTTGAAGTTGGTTTAATGTGTAGATGTTTAGGTCTGAATACACCCTCAGAAGCCGGTACCTGCTCAGCGGCTCCGGACCCATCTGAAGGAATAGCGTCCGAAGCTCCAATACCTTGAGTTTCCAGCGGCATAGCAGACTCCACGTGGGAATCGGTAGCGGCCTGCGACTCTAAAGTAGCGGGCGTCAGGGACTGTGAAAGCACCTCACTGAGAACCGGCGACTGGCTTAGGAGAAGCTTCGTCGTCGGTTTTGGGCCTTGGTTATCTATATCTTTTTCTTTGCGTTTTTTGTGAACTCCGGTAGTCGGATGGCTCTCTGACATTTCTGGATAATTAAACCTGCGTCCAAAATAGTTCAATGCAAAATCATACCTACGCTTAATAGTGCGTTGGTTAAATCTGGCACAAAACCGACAACCTGAAACATTATGGTCAGGGCCTAGGCAAGGAATACAGTAAGAATGAAAGTCCTTATGAGGTATTTGCTTCCCACAAGAAATACAATTAACTTTTTCTGACATCGGACTGGAGCAAGAAAAAAAGTTTCCCCAATGGGGTACTTAGCTTTATTGAAGACTTCAGATCTGAAATTCGAACTAGAAAATCTCAGGAGTTGGCTGACTGGCACTTGCGAACTGCTTCTGCTTTGGGCACCGCACGGCAAGAAAGACTAAAGAAAATGGCGTCGGCCGCATCTTTTATACCCCTGATGACCTGACGTCAGGGAAGGGGTGACAGAGGCCGACACAGGATCCAGGACTTTGGAATTCAGGCCGAATGAGGGCAACATGCCAGCAGGATTACCCAAATGTAATGACTGCAACAGTGAAACACGAAGAACATCTTAAAGTAACCACTAAATCCAAAACAAACTACAAATCTTTCTTCAACTATGTCAGAAAGTTACACACTCAAATGTGATCAGATATTTCAAACTCTAACCCAAAGGAAATAATTAAGTCTAGCTGAAATTTAGTGCATAATTTACACAATGCACACTTATAGCTATTCCCAGATTCCACAATTACAACCACCACTTTTAATTACTATGGAAGATGTTCTCTCAGCCCCCAGAAAAGCTAAACCCACTGGATTCATAGACCCTGGTTGTATAACAGGTTGTCTGATTTCCAGTGTCAAACAGTCTACCCGAACTCCTCCTTAACCTCTAAATTTAAGCCTCTCCACTGGCTACATTCCTGGAGCCAAGAAAAAGTACAGTTTTGTACCTACCATAAATGTAGATGTTCGAGTGCTCATACAGCTGCAGTCATAACAGATGGATTATCCTGCCGTCAGGCGGGTCCTCAGTCGGCCGAATTCCAAAGTCTAAGTCCGGCGTCGGTTGTCGTCGCTTCCTCCCTGACGTCATTGCGGCAGGGGTATAAGAGAGGCAGCAGACGCCATTTTCTTCAGTTTTTCTTGCCCCAGATGTCAGGTGCCCCCAGAAGGAAGGCAAACAATGTTATGCAAAAATGCAATGTTGATAAATCAAAAACAGTAGTTGCAAGCAAATACACCATAAAAGAATACCCCAAAAGGTTACATGAAAAGGGTTTGTCATAAGGCCTGTCCTAAGAGGGGTTGGAGGGAAACCTGGACTGCAGCTGTATGAGCACTCTAACATCTACATTTATGGTAGGTACAAAATTGAACTATGTTCATCGTGCATACAGCTGCAGTTATAACAGATGGGAAGAATCCCAAAGCTAAGTAAGGGTGGTAGGCACCAAGTGGAACTAGGAGAGGCTAGGATGCCCTGCAGGACTGCTGTGGCAAAGCCCGCTCTAGATTTAGAGTATAGTGGGAGGTGATGGTCCTTGGAGAAAGTGTGCACTGAACTCCAGGTGGCTGCTTCCAAAATATCCTTGGTAGAGACCTCCCTGAGGAAGGCTGCAGAGGTAGCTGTGGCTCTGGTGGAGTGGGATCTGATGCATGCAGGCACAGTTTTTCCATGAAATGAGTAAAAGCGTATGCAGTGGGCTATCCATTTTGAAATTGTCTGTTTGGAAATAGCCTTTCCTTGAGCACCTGCAGCATAGGACACAGAATTGCTCAGATTTCCTGAATGGCTTTGTCCTGTCCAAATAATAACCAAGTTGTCTGTGAATGTCCAAGGAATGTAGTAGTCTTTCCCCTTTGTTTTGTGGATTAGGATAAAAGGTAGGTAAGTGGATAGTCTGATTCAAAGTTACACTGGATACTACCTTTGGCATAAAGGTAGGGTTGGTTCGTAAGGAAACTCTGTCCTGATGGAAAATGATGAATGGTTGCACAGCAATGAGGGCCTGTAGCTCCGAAACCCTGCGAGCTGAGGTGATAGCCAGAAGAAAGGCTGTTTTCCATGACAAGTACTGTAACTCTGATGAAGAAGCTGGCTCAAGGGAGGAAGGGTCAGCTTTTCCAATCTGGTTGAGGTCGCAAGCAGGGACTGGTAGTTTCCTTGGGGGTTTTATATTCTTTGCCCCTCTGAGGAACTGCCTTAAGAGAGGATGAGAGAATAAAGGAGGATCTGTTTTGTATTGTGCAGAAATGGCTGAAGCGTGGATCTTGATGGAGGAGAAGGAAAGTCCATTGTTTAACATCTCAGCTAGGTACTGTAAAATTTGAGGTATATTTATTACCCAAGGATTCTGTCCCTTCTTTTGATTCCAGGCACAAAATCGTTTCCATTTGGCGGAGTAGGCCTTTCTAGTAGAAGGTCTTCTGGCCTCCAAGATGACATCCTGCACCTCCTTGGACAGTAGAAACTGTTGGGAAATCAAGGCATTCTCCATGCAGCTAGATTTAGAGTTTTGAGATGGCTGTGAAGAGTTTTGTAGTTGTGCTGGGACAACAGAAGAGGGACTAGAGGCAGGATCCATGGTGGGGAATGTGTCAGGCTCTTCAGGAGCAGATACCAGTGTTGCCTTGACCAGTCTGGAGCAATGAGAATCATTTTCGGCCTCTCTGCTCTGGCTTTTAATAGAACTTTGGGCAGCAGAGGAAGAGGCGGGAAGGCATAGACTGCCAATGTTGCCCAATTGAAGGAAAGTGCGTCCACTTTCCAGGCCTGTGGATGATAGGTCCTTGAACAAAATTTTTTCAACTGGCAATTTCTGTGGGTAGCAAAGAGATCTATGTCTGGCTGTCCCCATGCCTGAGTTATCTTTGTGAAAATTTGAGGATGCAACTTCCATTCGTGTGGATCTGTCATATTTCTGATTAGATTGTCTGCCAGTGTGTTTTCCTTCCCTGGCAGGAATTGTGCCTGTAGTCTAATTTTCAATTCCAGTGCTGTGTTCCATAGGGTCATGGCTTGCCTGCACAGGGGGTATGAATGAGTTCCCCCCTGTTTCTTTATGCACCACATCACTGTGGTGTTGTCTGTCCTTATCAATAGCTGGCCTGGATGCAGTAAGCTGGCCTGGATGCAGTAGGTCTGTGAAGGTCATAATAGCCTTTTGCACGGCTAGCATTTCTTTTTGGTTGATGTGAAGCAGCTTCTCTTTTCGTGCCCATTTTCCCTGAATGCACTGATCTGTCATGTGTGCTCCCCAGGCGTAGTCTGAGGCGTCTGTTGTGATGATTTGAGTTGCTTGAGGTACACAGAAAGGAAGACCTGTGTTTCTTTGGCAAGCTTGAGCCCACCACATAAATTCCTTTTGAAGGCATGGAATGAGTGGTATAATTGCTTCCAAGCTGTGGCTGTGTTGAGACCATAAGTTTTTTAGGTACCATTGAAGTTTCCTCATATGCAGCTTTGCACATGGGATTAGTAGGATGCAAGATGCCATGAATCCCAGAGCCTGCAGGACTTTCCTTGCAGTTAGCCTGGTGTAAGTTGCCATTTTTCTGAAGTATTGAGACAGTTGCCCTTGCTTGTCTGGCGTGAGGTAGGCCATCTGGGTGGTTGTATCCAAGCTGGCACCCAGGAAAATTATTTGTTGAGAGGGTATTAGTTTTGATTTCTTTTTGTTGACTGTGTATCCCAGGAAGTTCAACAGTTTTATTACAAACGCCAGGTGCTGTAGTAGTATGTCCTTGCTGTCCGCTTGGGATCAGGCAGTCGTCCAGATATGGGTAGATTTGTATCCCTTGTAGTCTGCAGAAGGCGATTACTGATGCCAGGCATTTTGTAAAAACTCTGGGTGCAGTAGATAAGCCAAAGGGCAATGCAGAGAATTGGTAATGGGTTGAACCTGCAAGAAATCTGAGGTATCTTCTGCAATCTTGTCTGATAGGGACATGCAGGTATGACTCCTTGAGGTCCAATGTTACCAGCCAAGACTCCTTGCCCAGCATGGGAAGAAGCTGCTGTAATGTGAGCATCTTGAATTTTGGCACCTGTAGATATGTGTTTAGGATGGATAGGTCTAAAATAGGTCTCCAATCTTTGTCTTTCATTGGTACCAGGAATAGTCTGGAATAAAACCCTTGACCTTGTTCTTTTGCAGGTACCTCTTGAATTGCTTTCATGTCCATAAGAGCTGAAATTTGTTTTTGTGCCTCTGCCCTTTGATTTTGTGGCAGGTTTGGCATGCCTCTCATTTTTGGAAGGGTGTGAAAGTGGAACCTGTAGCCTCAGTCTATAATGTCCAGAATCCATTTGTCTTTTGTAACAATATGCCAATTTTTTGAGAATGTCAGTTTTCCGCCCAAAGGTGCTGCCATTAAAGCTTTGCTTGGCAGGTGTAGGGGGAAGTCATTGCCTGTTTTCTAAAAGACTGTGATCTATCTTCTCCACCTCTTGGGGTTGGTGCTTGCCACTGTCTGGCTCTGAAAGATCGTTGAGGTTGCCCTCCACCCCTTGGACGCCTGTATCTGCCCCTTTGAGGTCTGTCCGTGGCTGGAAAGGGCCAATTTTTTGAAGGCCAGTTTCTGTACCTGCAGGAAATCTTTCACTGTTTGCATTGATTTCGCTTTTTCCTCCATTTTCTTTAGCACCTCCTCTGCTTTAACACCAAACAATACATCTTTTTGAAGAGATGCATCTAATAATTTAGCTTTGACATGATCTGGTAAGGTTTGCTCTTTGAGCAAGCATGCCTACGTATAACAGACCCTGTAACAGCAGCTCTACATGAGGCCTCTAAAGCATCAAAACCACACTGCAAGGTATGTTTACCCACTTGCTCTGCACCATGCAACAAATCCTGCAACTCTTTTAAATCTGGTTGTTCTGGTTGCGTCATCTTGCTTTTCAGCTGAGATATCAGAAATTGTTGATACTTTAACATATGGAACTGACAGTTTAATGCCCTCATGGTTAAAGTGGCCGAGGTGTACACCTTTTTCCCCCACCTTTCTAAAGATCTGGAATCTCTCTCTGAAGGTAATGGGTTTTTTGCAGTAGAGGCCTTAATTCCCTTGGGACACTGTGAAATAGTTTCTGGGTCAGCAGTATGGCTTTTATATAGGAACTGGTGAGAATCAAGAACCCGGTAATACCTGTCTGGTTTAACAGGAGCTGGAGGCAAAGAATCAGGATTAAGGCTGGCTTCTGTGTACACATCATCCAATATATCTAAAACAGGAGGGATAGCCAGAGGCCTATGCTGGGGGAGCAGAAGAAATTCCCTGAGCCTTTTCTTGGAATCTGAGTAATCTTGGCCTTCCCAGTGAAAGTGTTCCCTCAATGTATGCAGGGTTTCCCCAAAAGAGAAGTCCTCAGGGGGGGGGAGACCGAGGGAATAGACTCCTCTGCATCAGAGTCTTCGAATGGGGAATAGGCACAGTCCTGGTCCTCAGATAGTTCTGAGGTAAGAGAAGCTTGATCTGAGGAAGGGTAGGTCTTCCTCTAATCTGGGCCTTTTGTCAGAGGGGGGCTGAGAACCCCTGATAAGAGTAATCAAATCCTCAGCCATTTTAAGCATCTGTTTTTTAGGCATGGTGCCTTGAAAGGGTGTCTGAGGAACCTGTTTTTTGGTTTTCATGGCTGTTTGAGATTTAGTGAAGGCTTTAATAGAGAAGGAGGAAGGCCTGAAGACCCCTTGAGAAATGGCAGGCCTGTCTAAATTCTGAGTTTCCCCGCAAGGAGTGGCGTCGTTATCTGTAGTAGGAATGGGGGCCGAGGAGCCTGCGACCTCGGGTACTGAAGACACCGGTAATGCATTGTCATCAGTACTCAGGGGCTGCGTAGGCGCCTCGCTGAGTACCAGAGAACCGGTAGTCGGCCTTAGCGTGGTATCAGTAGGTGGTGCGGACCTCATATGTCGGTCCTTATCTTTGCGTTTTTTGCTCAAAACTGGAGTCGGAGTATCCGACGACATAATATAATTAAATTTTTTGCCAAAAAAGTGAAGGGCGAACTCCGCCCGACGCTTAATAGTGCGTTTGTTGAATCTAGCACAAAAATGGTAGGCCGAGACGTAGTGGTCTGGGCCTAAGCAAGGTATACAGTAAGAGTGGAAATCCTTATGCGGTATTTGCTTCCCCACATGAAATGCAATTATTAACTGTCTGACATCGGTCTGAGGCAAGAAAAGTTTCCCCAACGAGGTACTTAGCTTTCAAGAAGACTTCGGCTGAAATACTTTCGTAAATCTCAGGAGCTGGCCGACCGGCACTTGCGAACTGCTTCTGCTTCGGGCACCGCGCGGCAAGAAAGACTGAAGAAAATGGCGTCGGCTGCCTCTTTTATACCCCTGCCACACTGACGTCATGGAGGAAGCGACGACAACCAACGCCAGACCCAGACTTTGGAATTCGGCCGACCGAGGACCCGCCTGATGGCAGGATAACCCATCTGTTATGACTGCAGCTGTATGCACGATGAACATCAGCCATTGTAAAGCGATTACACAAGAGGTGCTCAACTCACTAGCCTCATATGTAAAGCTATGGATTGTATTAGCTCGACCCTCATTAACCTGGACAGTGAAAGTCTTAATGCTGGACTCTCACCAATTTGGCTTTGTCAAAGGAAGGTCCTGCCTCTTTAACCTCATTAACTTCTTTGAAAAAGTAAACAAAACAGTTGTTAGTGGTTAAGCAGTACATACAGCATATCTGATCTGGCCAAGGTCTTTGACACTATTCCCCATGCAGGTATTAACACACTTGCAAATCTGATTATATAAATATGCACATTTATTCTGACGGTTAAATGTTTAATGTCTACCATATAGGTTTACCTAAATGTAAGTGTATATGGTTTTGCTTCATTCTGTTGTATCCCGGGTTCAGCCAGCAAATGGTCAGGTATGGATCACTGCTTTACTCTGATAAATATACAAAAAAATTAAAATGTTATGTGGATGGCTATCTAGTTATCTGAGAGAACCCATGTGATAAATGTTGCAAGCTCCACTTCTGAAAAAGTTACCAGTGGTGTATCACAAGGCTCAGTGTTGGTTCCTCTCCTATTTGGTATTTATTTCTCAGACCTTCATATACCAACACTCTATTGTTATCTAAGTTGGCAGAAAACTGTAAATTGGGCTTTATTCGATCTTTCATACTGATTCACAGTTGCTCTAACACAAGTTAGACCATGTCAACAACTTGGTACAAGGACAATGGTCTCAAATTAAATGTGAAAAAATACAGTATATTTAATTCTGGTAAATAAAACATTTTCACACACCACAGAGGTGACACATCCCTCCAAAAAGACACTGTCATAAGGGATCTGTATATTCCTTTTGGTAAATTCATTGAGTCTCTGCAGTAGTTCAGAAAGCTTTCTCTCTGCCACATCTAATTAACAAACGTACCTCCACCAGACCGGAGAACTGTTAATTTCTCTTAACTCACATCTCATCAGAAACATTACTGAATATAACTTTTGGCAAGTATTCGACTAAACATAACATCCAACCTGAGAGACGTCAGGCATTCAGAACTAGAAAAGATAAGCGGCCTCAAAAAACTTTGGCATCAGGACAGACTGTCATCCCTCCATCTCTCTCTATTCAGTCTCCTATATAGACTCTTTCATGGAGATTGGTCTCTAGCCTTTTGAGCCATGAAAAATTCAAGGTAAACCTAGATAACTGGATAGGCAGAATACATTTCTCCCTTGGTCTACCTTATTTTGCCCTACTTGAAGATGGAGAAAAGTTACGATTAAGGGTTTTCAGTTAGGCTTGGAATGCTCTGCAGACTGACTGCTTAATACTTGCCTTTAACCTGGAAAAGAAGATCTGGGGATGGAACAAGAGACATTGGTTCTCAGCATGCACAAGGTGTTTCACAAGCTCTTCTGGAAACACTTAACCATGATGGACCTGAACTGACAACTGAACAAAAAGAAAAGTTGTGCAAAATCTTACTATAACCATAGATATCCTTCTCTTCCATGTTGCAGTATTCTACATGTGGGTTTACTCTTCTTGCTTTGCGTACGACCAGCCAGTATGCAAAAGTTTTTAGTCCTATGTGGTGCGTCAGATGTTTGACGTGGCTGTTGGAACGTGGGCCATAAAAGTTACGTCTGCACGCACCAGCCCTCAAAACTGAAAGCCCCAGTCAGAGCCAGTCCTAGAAAAGGCAATGCAAGTCCTGAGCCATCCAGAAAGGGAAATGCAATGTAACAGGAGGGGAAAGAGGGTGGGAAGGAATAATGCAACATGGAAGAGGACATCTATGGTTATGGTAAGATTTTACACATTTCTAGTATTCCAATGTTGGAGTATTCGACATGTGGGTGAATGCCAAAGCTCACTGTAAGTGGGGAGGAGGTCTAGAGGCAGACTCCAGGAATCCGTGAAGGATATCCCTGGCAAACCCCACCCTGGCCCTAGAAATATGATCTAGTTTGTAATGCTTGGTGAAGGTCTGTACTGATGACCAAGTGGCTGCTTCCAGAACAGAAGAGGTGACCAGGCCTTTGAAGAAGGCTCCTGAGGAGGCCCATAGCCCTGGTGGAGTGTGCCTTGACAGTGCCTTGCAAAGATTTTCCATGGTATTTGTAGCAGAAGGTGATGGCTTTTGAAATCTATACCGAGATAGTATGTTTGGCTACTGCCGTTCCCAAGGCTCTGAGATGGAGAGACAAAAAGTTGGTCCGTCTATCTGATAGACATGGTTTTATGCAGGTAAAATCGGAGTTTGTCTATGAACATCCAGGGAGTGAATTTCTCTCTCACTGTCCCCCTGCAAGTTAGGGAAAAAGGTAGGTAAGATGGCTGGCCTGACTCAGGGACAGGTCACTCACCACCTTGGGCATGAAGGAAGGGTTAGTTCTAAGAGTAACTGTTATTGTGGAAAACTATGAAGGGTGGGATGGCCATAAGGGCTTATAGCTCTGAGACCCTTCTAGCTGATGTTAAGACCACGAGTAGTAGAATTTTCCATGTACAATGTTTTAGAGAGGCTTTGTCTTCTGGCTCGAATGGAGGAAGCATAAGCTTTTCCAAAACACAGTTGCTTCCAAATACAATAGTAGAATGTTTGAATTGCTGTTTAGTGACACTTGCACTGAAGTCTCACCCAATGAGATGAACATAGCTTACAGGAATATTGATCTCACCCTGTATGAATTACTATTGAATTTTTGGGATTTCTAAGATTCATAAATCAATCCGCAACCCACCTCTGCATCCAACAGTAGATGCCAAGGCCTCCAAGACATTTGCCCTAGCAAAATTTGTTGACTGCAAGGTGAAGGGAGTACTTGATGGAAGAGGCACTATTATTAGGGACTCGTGGGATTTTCTCACCAAAATAAAACTTGAGATGTATGACAATGGTCTCATTAGGGTGACCATCGACATAAAAGATTTATTCTCAGTCATACCACACCATGAGGGCTTGGAGTGTTTTTTTTGAATATTTGTTTCAACTCCAGTCTAGTGCATAACACCATCTTGATCGTACATACATGTATGGAGCTTGTGCTCGAAAACTATTTCATTTGTTTCGAGGGCCAGCTTTTTAAATAAAAGCATGGTGTAGCGATGGGCGCCTGTTGTGCCCCCAGTTTTGCCAACGTTGTGCTGGCACACTGGGAGGATTTATTTATTTTAAATTCAACTTACAAAGACTCTTGGGCACTATACGGGTGGTACCTTGATGACCTGGTGATCTTCTGGAAGGGAAGTGAAGAGGTACTAGATAGGTTCTTCATTTACATTAACCAAATCACCTCCTTCCTTAAATTCACTATGGCCAGAGATAACGACCAACTGAATTTTCTGGATTTAACAAAAAAAAATTATGTAAACAAGGCTTTCACCTCTCATTTGCATAGGAAGCCAACATACTCAGATTCATTGTTGCATTTTGACAGATGGCACCCAGTGCACCAAAAAAGAGCCCTAGTCAAGGGCCAGTATGTTAGGTTAGCTAGAATGGTGTCAAGACTGGATGATTTTTTGAGTGAGTGTGCCAAGTTAAAATACATGCACACCGGAAGAGGTTACCCTAGCAATTTTGTTCAGGACATTGCCAATGAGGTGATTAGAAAAAGGGAAACTGGGGCATTTTTTTGCCAATTGTCCAATGAGAATGGTCCCACTGGAGCAATCCAGACTGTGAGACAGGATAGTTTCTCAAGAGCTTTTATTCTTCCTTTTAGTGTTGACTTCTATGACATCAGGAACATTATATGTAGATTATGGGACATGTTCACTATTGATAACGAAGTACACTAACAGTACTGGGATACAAGCCCACTATAGTTTACAAGAGGGAAGTTAGTCTAAAGGGCCTATTAGAAAGAGACTCTAGTGCACCCACACTGGGTGGTTGTTACAAATGCGGGAGATGTAATCAGTGTCCAGCCATGTTTCAAGGTGAGGCCATCAAATTCACTGCATATGGTATGGTAAAACTTAGGAAGAAATACTTCTGGTACTCAAAGGGGGTGGTGTATGTCGCAGTGTGTGATCTACGAGACAGTTTCTACATTGGTAAGACCAAAAGAGCATTGAGGCAAAGGGTGTATCAACACCTGTATGACCAAGTTTGGGAGGTTGGGAGGGTGGCCTAATGGTTAAGGCATTTGCCTTACAAACACAAGGTACAGGGTTGGAGTCTCACAAGGGATAATTGGCTAGGCTTAAAATGGCTCGCACGGGCAGTTAGCCTAGTACTAACCTATGAACCTATAAGTATAAAAACAAACAGTGCTTTGTACAAGCACATTTGTGTGTGCCCCACACATACTTTTAAGTTTGGGGCCATAGACCATATTGACCTTGGAGCAAGAGGGGGAACCAACGGACGAATGGCTACAATTTAAGGAATTGACATGGCAGATTAAAACTAATGCCTGCCAAGTACCAGGTCTTAATGACAGAATTTCCTTGAGCTCTGTTTTAAAATTAAAATTGATGTATTTTTTATAGGTTGATAAGTTGTATTTTTAATTTGATTTTTTTTGCAAGAATATCAAGTTTTAACAATTTTATTAACTTTTTTTTTGGAAATGATGTAATTACAATGATCAATGGTTAGGTGGGGTGATGTATATATGTTTGTCATGATCATGTGATTTTATTCTGATGAAGTTTGAAACGACGAAAAGCCCTTAAATAAATTTGGATTTTGCTGGTGGTCTGTTCTGCACGCTTCTCATCTATTTACTGCTTTTGAGTGGTTTTACTTTGTGCATTTCTAAAATAGGTCTAAAATAGGCCTCTGAGGTCTGTCCTTTATCGGGACCTGAAACATTCTGGAGTAGAAACTTCTTCCTTTTCCTACTGTAGGCACTGGTTCGATGGTGCCCTGAGCCAGCAGAGCTTGCAACACAGGTTGCAGAAGGTGCAGTTGGGATGGAGGTTGTGGGATGCCTTTTCTTTTAGGTGGGTTGAGCCAGGACATGAAATAACCTTTTTGAAGAACTGCCAGGACCCATTTGTCTGATGTGATGCGAGTCCACACACAGGGAGGCAGTGAGAGAGACTGGTTGACTAAGGTAAGGAGGGAGGAGGTAAGGTTGGCAGGTAGTCTGATGCTACCTGTCCTATCTTGAAAGGGCAGCCTCTGGCTAGAGGGGTTGTTTCCTTGTAAGCTTTCTTATGCCTAGTGGAAGTAGCAGGAAGGGAATGCTTCCTTATGAACAGAGTTCCTGCTGGGTAGTTTCTTTGAAACTTTGGTATTGGGGAAACAAGCAGGTGTTTTCGGTCCTGCATTTCTTTCCATTTCTGCTGAAGTGACTTAAAGAGGTCAGCCACTTTAGCTCTACACAATGCTCTATTCTCCAGGGGGGGCAACAATAAGCTTTGACCTAAAGTCGTCAGGAAGTGGCTGCAAGCATAACCATGAATATCTCTTTAATGCAGAAGCGGATACTGCAGACAAAGTTGAGGCTTCTGCAGCATCATAACTGCACTTGATTGTGTGCCTGGTAACCTGGGAAGTATGGGCCAAAAGGGAAGTCAGTGAGGCTTTGGCAGCACAGCGTGGAATATCTGCCAGTTCCCTTGGTGGTTTTATCCAGGAGGGATAAAGCGTACTTAGCCATGTGAGTTTGGTAATTTATGGCTCTGAAAGACTAGGTAGTAGAGGTGTAAATTTTCATACCCCAGATAATCAATAGTTTTGCTGTCAGCAGGGAGTATTGGTAGTCGTGGTTAAGAGCTTAGAAGCCTTGTCTGTACAGCTGGAGATAGTGGCTGGATCTGCAGGAGGGCACTTATGGAGGTGGTTGGCAGTCTCAGGGACTTTATAAAGTCTATCCGGCCTGCGAGGGGCAGGAGTTTGAGAGTCTGGATTCAAGGATGCTGTGGAGAAGGCATCCAGGAAGGCAGGCAAGATTGGAGGAATGGCAGACTGGCTTGGGGAATCCATATGAAAGTCGTCATATCTTTTTTGGACCTCAATTCATTTCAGGGGATTCCCACTTGAAATGGTCTTTCATCTTAGAGACTGTTTCTGAAAAGGTTAGATGCTCAACTGGGGAGTCAGGATCAACTGATTCCTCCTCTGGGGATCCATACCTTAATTGAATAAACTTTGACTGAAAGCTTGCCAGTCAGGCATGCTTTCAGAAGGGGCAGAGGTGTGCTCTCTCTTCTTTCCTCTTTTAGGGCCTAGCTGGCATCTTAAGGGGAGAAGGCTTAGTAAACTTTAAAGGACCGGAGGCATCAGATGGGCCCAAGGAAATTGCTGGTCCCCCCTATCCCCTGGAGACAGATGTCGGTAAAGCCTCTAAGGATGTGCCATCCGCCCAGGATTGTGCGGCTTCTGTGGCGGTACCTGCTATATCCAAAATGGTGGTACCAGATTCCTCTACCAGGCCGACATCTGCCACAGGCTGTGGATCAGGAGGAAGAGGCACAGCGGTAATGGTAGGGTACATGGTCTTGGCCTTTTTCGGCAGATCCAAAGGTACGTCGGATTAAGCCTCCATGCCTAACGTAATCTGCTTTAACCTCTGATTTTCTAGGTATAAAATAAACACATGCAAACGACTACACGCAGGGTTTTAAGGCACAAACGCCTGGCAAATAGAGCAGGCCTTGTAGTCGTGCGACTGACCCAAGCAGAAAAGGCACTGGTCGTGTGCATCCTTATGAGGAATCTGCAAGCCGCACATACACTTGCCTTTTCTGAACACAAACAGGCAATATAATAAGTAATAGGACTGAAAGGATCCCCAACAGGGTACTTATCTGATTTCTTGAATGCGACAGCGAGAGCTGGAACACCTGGAGTATGACTGGTGGCTGAGAAGTTCTGAGGCTGGTGTGTGTTGACGTCATTTTTATGGCCCACGTTCCAACAACCACGTCAGACATCTGACGCACCACACAGAGACTGAAAACTTTTGCATACTGGCTGGACGTACACAAAGCAAGAGGAGTAAATCCACATGTAAAATACTGCAACATTAGACTAGGACATCTACAGAAAGGGAAATCCTCAGATCAGGTTAGAAGATATGGATCATAAAGTACAGTTTTGTACCTACCATAAATGTAGATGTTCGAGTGTTGACACTGCTACTGTCATTACACTTGGGTTATCCTGCCATCAGGCAGTCCCGCAGATGGCCAGAGTTCCAAAGTCTTGGTCTGGCGTCGGTTGCTGTCGCCTCCTCCCTGACGTCAGTGCGACAGGGGTATATAAGATGCAGCAGACACCATTTTCTTCAGTTTTTCTTGCCCCAGATGTCAGGTGCCCCCAAATAGGTAGGCAATTCAAATTGCTAGAAAATAATACAAAAGAAAAGCAAACAACCATTTTAGTTACCAGCAAATACTCTCCATAGGTAATAAAGGGTAGGTGCCCTAGTTAAGTACCAGAAAGTAAGAGGGGAAGGAGGGAGGGTAACCTGGACTGCAGCAGTGTCAACACTTGAACATCTATATTTATGGTAGGTACAAAACTGTACTATGTTCATCGTGTTACACTGCTGCAGTCATTACACTTGGGTGGAATCCCAAAGCTGAGGTAGGGAGGCTGGATCTATAAGGCATTAGGGGTGGCTACAAGGCCCTGCAGTACAGCAGTGGTGAAGCCAGCTCTGGATTTGGAGTATAAAGGCAAATGGTAATGTTTGGAGGTATGCACAGAACCACATGTTACTGCTTCCAAAATATCCTTGGTAAGTACTCCTCTGAGGTAGGCAGTTGAAGTGGCTGTTGACCTGGTGGAGTGAGATCTAATGCTGCTAGGTACAGGTTTCCCATGGTGGGTATAGCAGAAACGTATACAGTGTCCTATCCATTTTGAAATAGTCTGCTTTGAAATGGCTTTTCCCTGTGCTCCTGCAGCGTATGCTACCAATAATTGCTCAGATTTTCTGAAAGCTTTGGTTTTGTCCAAGTAGAAGCGCAACTGTCTGTGAATGTCCAAAGAATGTAGAAGTCTCCCCTTTGTTATGTGGTTTTGGATAAAAAGTTGGCAAGTGAATAGTTTGGTTTAGAGCCACACTTGATACCACCTTTGGCATAAACGTAGGGATAGTTCTTAAAGACACCCTGCCCTGGTGGAAGATGAGGAAAGGTTCCACTGCCATTAGTGCCTGTAATTCTGAAACTCTTCGTGCTGATGTTACTGCCAGTAACAGAGCAGTTTTCCAAGAGATGTATTTTAATTCTGCTGTATTAGCTGGCTCAAAAGGAGGTAGAGTTAATTTTTCCAAAACAAAGTTGAGGTCCCAAGTTGGTGTAGGTGCTCTACGGGGCTGTCTTATGTTTTTAGCCCCTCTGAGGTATTGTTTGAGCAAAGGATTAGAAAAAATTAGTGGATCCGTGTTGTAATGAGCAGAGATAGCTGAGGTGTGGATCTTGATGGATGAAAAAGAGAGGCCCTTGTCCAGCATCTCAGTTAAGTATTGCAGTATCTGAGGAATGTTTGGGACAAGAGGGTCAAGGCTGTGCGCTTGGGTTCCAGGCACAGAATCTCTTCCATTTATCCGAGTATGCTTTCCTGGTGCTAGGCCTTCGGGCCTCCAGAATGACATCCATAACAGCTTTGGAGAGAGGCACTGCTTGCTTGACTAGGGAATTTTCCATGCAGCTAGGTTTAAAGTCTTTAGCTGGCTGTGAAGTATCTGATTGTTGTGTTGTGTCAGCAACTCTGGGATTTGAGGCAAAATCCAGGGTGGTTCTTGTGCTAAGTTCTTTAAGATTGGGTACCAGTGCTGGCGTGGCCAGTCTGGTGCAATCAGTATAATTTTTGGCTCTTCCTGCCTGGCTTTTATGAGTACCTTTGGAAGGAGAGGTAAAGGAGGGAAAGTGTATACTTGTAGTTTTTTCCAGCTGAATGAGACGGCATCTACTTTCCATGCTTGTGGATGGTGGCTCCTTGTGCAGAATTTCTGTAATTGGCAGTTCTTTGGGGAAGCAAATAGATCTATGTCCGGGTTCCACCATTTCTGTGTTATCATTCTGAATATTTGTGGGTTCAGTTCCCATTCGTGTGGGTCCATAATGTTTCTGCTTAGGTCATCTGCCAGTGTGTTTTTCTTTCCTGGCAGGAATTGTGCTTGCAGATGAACTTGGTAGTTTAGAGCTGTGTTCCACAAGATCATGGCTTGTCTGCAGAGGGGGTAGGAGTGTGTGCCCCCTTGCTTGTATATGTACCACATAACTATGGTGGTCTGTCTTTAGTAGTAATTGTCCTGGATGCAGTAGGTCCTTGAAAGCTATAATAGCATTTTGCACAGCTAGCATCTCTTTTTGATTGATGTGGAGATGTCTTTGCTCTGTGGGCCACTCGCCCTGGATACATTTTCCTGCCATGTGTGCTCCCCAGGCGTAATCCGATGCATCTGTTAAGTGTCTGCCTGGCTGTGGGTTGAGTGAAAGGCTGTCCCTTGTTGAGGTGACAAGCTTGTGCCCACCATCGAAACTCCTGGTGTAGGCAAGGAATTAGTGGTATAACTGTTTCCAAACTTTGACAGTGTTGAGACCATACGCTCTTTAGGTACCATTGTAGTTTCCTCATATGCAGTCTGGCATATGGAATTAGTAGTATGCCAGATGCCATGTAGCCCAAGGCCTGCAGAATTTTTCTTGCAGGGAGTCGGGTCTTTGTTGCCATTAATTGAAAATATTGAGTCAGTTGTCCTTGCTTGTTTGGCGTGAGATAAGCCATCTGGGCCGTTGTGTTCAAGCTGGCACCCAGGAATATTATCTGTTGTGAGGGCACTAGCTTTGATTTCTTTCATTTACTGTGTACCCCAGACAACTTAACTTTTTTACGTATGCCAGATGCTTTAGTAGAGTGTCCTTGCTCTCTGCTTGAATCAGGCAGTCATCCAGGTATGGATAAATTTGAAT
The DNA here is from genome assembly GCF_019279795.1 of Protopterus annectens. NCBI lineage: Eukaryota > Metazoa > Chordata > Ceratodontiformes > Protopteridae > Protopterus > Protopterus annectens. The sequence continues at coordinate 448,936,253 of NC_056736.1, read as the reverse complement.
TCCTTTTTGCCTGCAAAATGCAATTACTGGTGCCAGGCACTTTGTGAAGATCCTGGGCGCAGTAGATAAGCCAAAGGACAGTGCAGAGAATTGATAGTGCATTGAACCAGCTAGAAATCTGAGGTATCTTCTGCAGTTTTGTCTGATAGGGACATGCAGGTATGCCTCTGAGGTCCAAAGTCACAAGCCAAGTTTTCTTGCCCAGCATGGGAAGAAGCTGCTGTAGTGTCAACATCTTGAATTTCGGAAGATCCAGGTAAGTGTTTAGTGTAGAAAGGTCCAAAATGGGTCTCCAAGCTTTGTCCTTTCTGGGAACCAGAAACGGTCGAGTAAAATCATTGTCCTTGTTCCTGTGGTGGCACCTTTTGAATAGCTCTCATGTCCATACGGTTGCCACCCGTCCCGTTGTCAGCGGGACACTCACGGGTTGAGGCCTCTCATCCCGCTTCCCGCAGTCACCAAGCGTGGGACTTTAAAAGTCCCGTTTTGCGATCGCGAAACGCTAATAATTTAATTGCCGTGGAAAAGCCGAAAATACTTCCGGTTTTTCCACAGCAATGTGGCTACGTCACCACCCGGACCTGCAGTTAGAGGGATTCCCTGCTAGGTCCGGGTGGTAATGCAGCACAGTAATTGGCTGCAGGGGTTGGAGGGGGCGGGAACTTGCTCAGAAGAGCCCCATAAAGGTCGCAGCTGTAGAGCACTAAGCTCTATAGCAGCTGCGATTGAGATCTGATTATTCTATCTCCAGCCAGCCAGGATTGAAGCCAGCCAGGAAAGAAGCCAGCAAGGGAGTCTGCCTGCCAGCCCAGCCAGCCAGGAAAGAAGCCAGCAAGGGAGCCTGCCTGCCAGCCCAGCCAGCCAGGATTGAAGCCAGTCAGGAAAGAAGCCAGCAAGGGAGTCTGCCTGCCAGCCAGCCAGCCCAGCCAGCCAGGAAAGAAGCCAGCAAGGAAGCCTACCTGCCAGCCAGCCAGGAAAGAAGCCAGCAAGGGAGCCAGCCAGCCCAGCCACTGCTTGAAAAACCATCTAGCCATTCTATCAGGAAGGAAGCAAGTTAGCCCAGCAATAACTGTGATAGTGGTAAGTAAATTGCATTTTGTGGCTTTAGTTATTTAAAATGGGAATAGTGTGCTTTAAGTTTTTAATGTTTAGAGGTAGATGGGGATGTAGTATGCAGTATTTAAATCTGTGCAGTGGTTATTTTGAGACTTTTGAGTACTAGTTTAAAATGGGAATATATTGTGGTTTAATTTTTTTTAATGTTTAGAGGTAGATGGTGGGTGCAGTACGCAGTATTTAAATCTGTGCAGTGGTTATTTTGATATTTTTGAGTAGTAGTTTTTAAGGATATAAAACCTGAATGTATATAATTGTTATTATTCTTGGGGGTATGATTTGGAAGCATTACTTTTAAAAGGCTGAACTATGTATAGAAGTTGTTTGTTTCTGTTGGGGGGCAGTGAAATATAAATTTAGTGTGACTCATTTCTATTGTCATAGCTTTTTCTGGGTATTGTCTGTTTGCAGATAGGAAATGTTCAAGCATAGTTTGCACTTTTTTGTATGGAAATGTGTGCAATTTAATGCTGTTTTCAGGAAGTTACAATATACTGTTTAGGTAATTTTTCCTGTTAGTTCCTGCAAGTCCATGTGTATGTGGTACAAGTCTACCTTTTGAGGGGGAATGTTAACACTTAGTGTAATTCATTTATTATTCTAGTAGGTACATGTTGCCAATTTGCCGAAGCTGTTTCAAGATTGTTTTCATTTATACTTGTAAATGTGTGCATTTAATTTATTATGCATTTTTAATAAGGTTAAAATGTACTGCTTTGCTTGTAATGTGAATATGGGTGTGTTGCTTTTACTTGGGCCTGTTTATTGCATTGCTGTGCTGGATTAATTGCTGTTTTGAGGTAAAAGGAGCCCATGGAGTCTGCTGTACATTGTAGTTTGTTACTTCTCTTGCAAGAAGTATTTTTAAAAGTTAAAATGTTTATGGACTTTTTTCCCGTTTATTTTTTTTTGTGGATGGATGCTCAGAAGTTAATGCAATGTATTTGAGATTGTGCTAAACCATGTCGTTGTTACAGGGTAGTTTGCGTTTATAAGTAGCAAAGTTTGTATTTTGTGTTTTAGTGATGTCTTCAACATACTTGTGTACTGTTTTCATTATAGTCCGATTACGACCAGTGCTGCTGTTGGGCATGTTCATTAATAGATCATTGCGCTGTGTAAATTAGTGCCGTACATTTCTTTTAACTGTTGTGGTCAAAAGCTAAAGCAAGTCTATGGTATCCACTGTGCATTCTCATTCATTTTAGTGTTTTTTGGTTCAGTGAATGTGGTTAACTTTGTTTGTCTTGAGGGGTGGGGTGAGGTGGGCATGTTCAGTGGTAAAAATAATGCATTTAATTTTCTACAAGCTGTATTAATGTTAGTTTTCAATGGCCAAAATGCCCCCTACATTACCTCATTTACTATTTGACCTTTTTCAAACTGTTTGTAAACTCGTTTTTACTCCATTCCTTGGTTATTTTGCATGCCAATGTTTTTCAAGCCAGTTCTTTTGTGTGCCAATGTTTTTTCAAGCCATTTCTTTCACATGCCAATGTTTTTCGAGCCAGCTCTTTCATGTGCCAATGTTTTTCAAACCAGTTCTTTCGCATGCCAATGTTTTTCAAGCCAGTTCTTTCATATGCCAATGTTTTTCGAGCCAGTTCTTTCATGTGCCAATGTTTTTCAAGCCAGTTCTTTCATGTGCAATGTTTTTCAAGCCAGTTCTTTCATGTGCCAATGTTTTTCAAACCAGTTCTTTCGCATGCCAATGTTTTTCGAGCCAGTTCTTTCGTGTGCCAATATTTTTCGAGCCAGTTTTTTGTGCCAATTAAGCCAGTTCATTTGTACTATGCAGCAGTATGCTACTGAACCCTACTAACACAGTGTTGGTAAATATGTTGCATATCAGGTAAGTACAGATTCAAGCATGAAGAGAGCAGCAGTTTCATCACAGTCAACCAGCAGCAAGAGAATGTGCAAGTGGCAGGACGTTTGGAAAACAGAATTTGACTGGATCGAGAGATGCACTGATGTCAAAGCATTCTGCAGGTACTGCAAGAGAGAATTTCTAGTGACCCACGGTGGAAGAAATGATGTCGCACGACATGAGGCAACTGAACAACATAAGACTGCCATTCTTCAAGCTAAATCCACTCACCTGATGACAAAGTGGGCAAGGAACGCAAACCTTGAGGGACCAGAACTTAGGATCATTGCAGCAGAAGCCTCTGAGGTTTTCCATGCTGTTAAGCACAATATTTCGTATAACAGCTTGGACTGTGCAGTAAAGTTGGCCAGCCAGTTGTACAGTGACTCAGACACTGCAAAGAAACTATCTTGTGGTAGAACCAAGGCGGAAATAGTCGAAAATGTTTTGGGACCACACTCATTGGAATGCCTCCCGCATGACCTTCAAAAACCAGGTACTTCATTTGCAATTTCATCAGATGCTTCCAACAAGGGGAACATAAAATTATTTCCCCTTGTTGTGAGGTATTTTTCTAAAGAAGAAGGGGTGGTGAATGGCCTTTTGGACTTCTATGAAGACCCTGATGAATCGGCACAGGCTATTTCACAGCAAATTTCCAACATTATGGAAAGGCACTCCTTGCCCTGGAACCATATTTCAGCTTATGGGGCTGATAATGCCAATGTGAACTATGGGAAGAAATCTGGTGTGTATACCAGATTAAAAGAAAAGTGCCCATCACTCCAGAAGGCTAACTGTGTTGCCCATATCATTCACAATGCAGCCAAAAAAGCTGCAGCACAACTACCATACGATGTGGAAGCATTTGTAATGAGACTTTTCAGCCACTTCTCAGGTTCGCGCACAAGGACCAGAGACTTGAAAGACTTCTTTGAGTTTTGTGGCATGGAATTTGAGAGTCTGTTAAGACATGTGCCAACAAGGTGGCTGTCACTACTCCCAGCCATTGAAAGAGTAGTGAAAAATCTCCCAGTGCTCCAGTCCTATTTCCTCTCTCAGGAGAAGAGGAGACCCCCCCGGCAGATATGGCAGTACTTTTCAGCTAATGAGCATGGTGAGAATGAATTGCCTACGCTGCACCAGTACTATTTGCACTTTCTCTGTGCTGTTCTTGTTGATTTTAATGAACATATAAGTACATTAGAAAAATCAGCACTTACTGCCATGGAAACTTTTGTGTAATGGTCTCTCTGAAGCAAAACTGCAGGCAAGAGCTGAAGGTGCCTTCTTTGGAGGGAAACTTAGGGCACTTATGAGCACATTAGACAGCACTTCTGCTAACAAACTGAAAAGAGACTTCATTGTGTTCTTGGAGACAGCAGTGAAATACCTGGAGCAGTGGTTTGATTATACTGAAAGCAACTACTTGTTTACACTATCTAAATTATCTCTAAATGAGCCCTTTGCCTTCAGTGACTTGCTTAATGTGACCACTGCCCTGAGTCTGCAGGATGTAGATGAAGATTATCTTTTTAGGGACTACTTTGCAATTAGGCCCTCTCTCGAACAGTTATGTAACACAAGCTTGACCCCAGGAGAGAAGTGGCTGAAGCTTTTCAAAGAAGGGCCTGAACTGACTACACTCTATCCGGTAATTGCTAGGGTTTTATCTATACCGCCCTCAAACGCATTTGCAGAAAGAGTTTTTTCATTGGTGAAATGTAAATAGACAGATTGTGCGAAACCGATGTAGTGTGGACTTGTTAAAAGCTGAACTGATGATGAGTGTAAATTACCGGATGAAATGTTGTGACTTTTACTCAAATATTGTTTCAAATCGGGACCTTCTTCAAGCCATAAAATCAAATTCAAAATACACTTTTAAAAAAAAGTGATTTATTGTACTAGTGTGCAGTATAAAGTACTAGGGTGCAGTTTGTAATTTTGTGTTTCTTTGTTTAGCATTAATTTGCTAGGGTGCATATGTAGTACTAGGGTATGTAGTTTTGTGTTTTTTCTTTGCTTTACCTTTAATTGACAATAAGTCTTAATTTTATACTTGGCTTGTATGTGGTATGTAGATTTTTTAAGTTTTCTTTCTGAATAGCAAGGGTTGGTTTATGAATTTTACTTTTTAAATAAAGTGTCTGCTTAATGATTAGTGTGTTTTTTATTCCTTTAAAGTTTATTTATTGTTACAACTGATTAGTGTGTGTTTGCAGTAATAGTTCACTTCATTTAAATGGTTTGAGTTTTCAGTATGCTGTAATGTCATAATGTTGCATCCATAGCTAATACTGCATCTCCTTTAACAACTCTGGTAATGTCGTGGTGGGGGTGTGGCCAGTGTCATGTTGGCCACACCTCTACCCTGTTGACCACACCCCCATGTCCCACTTTGCCCTTGTTAAAAGGTGGCAACCCTACATGTCCATGAGTGCTGTAATTTGTTTTTGAGCCTCTGCCCATTGATTTGGTGGCAGAGTTGGAATTTCTTTTAGTCTTGGCAGGGTGTGAAAATGGAAGCTGTAACCTTGAGATACAATGTTGAGAACCCATTTGTCTTTGGTGATGCAATGCCAGTTGTGATAGAAAATTGCCAGTTTTCCTCCTAAGGGGGCTGCCAAGAGAGAACTGTTTGGCAGCTGTAGTGGAAAGTCATTGAGTGTTTTTTTATAAGGTTGAGGCCTGTCTTCCCCTTCTTTCTGGCCTGGTGTGCCCCATTGTCGAGGCCTGTACGGGCCTTGTGTCTGACCTCTACCTCGTGGAAGTCTGTACCTGCCCCTTTGAGGTCTATCTGTGACTGGAAAGGACCAGTTCTTTGTTGGCCATTTTCTGCTAAACCGAGGAGGCTGAACCTGTAAGAAATCTTTCACCGTTTGCATAGATTTTGCCTTATCCTCCATCATCTTTAATACCTCCTCTGCCTTAACTCCAAACAGCACATCCCGCTGCAAAGGTGCATCCAATAATTTGACCTTAACATGATCTGTTAACGTATGTTCTTTTAACCATGCATGCCTTCTAATGACAGAGCCTGTAATTGCTGCTCTACAGGAGGCCTCTAAGGAATCAAACCCACATTGCAAAGTATGTTTTCCCACTTGTTCAGCTGCATGCAATAAATCCTGCATTTAAGTTAGGAGGATCTGAATCTGGAAGCATCTTTTGTTTCAACTGAGACATCAAAAATTGCTGATATTTTAGCATGTGAAACTGGCAATTCAAGGCTCTCACTGCTAAAGTTGCAGACGTATATACCTTTTCTCCCCATCTGTCTAATGCTCTGGAATCACGGTCAGAGGGAACTGGGTTTTTTGCTGAGGCCTTAATCCCTTTGGGTCCCTGAGAAATAGTTTCAGGGTCAGCAACAGGGCTTTTGTACAGAAATTTGTGAGGGTCAGGGACTCTGTAATATCCATCAGGTTTAACTGGGGCTGGGGGTAAGGAGTCAGGGTTCAAACTGGATTCAGTGTACACATCCATCCACAATGTCTAAAACTGGCGGGATAGCAAGGGGTCTGTGTTGAGGCAATAAAAGGAAGTCTCTGAGCCTTTTCTTGGATTATGAGTAATCATGACCTTCCCAATGGAAATGCTCCCTCATGGTATGTAAGGTCTCCCCAAAGGAGTAATCCTCAGGCGGAGAGGCTGATGGAATTGATTCCTCAGCATCAGAATCCTCATAAGGGGGTAAAGAATATCCTAGGTCCGAGGAAGAGTCTGAGGAAATGGACACCTGGTCAGAAGATTCATAGTCTGCATCCTGTCTGGGCCTTTTATCAGGAGGGGGATGGGACCCCCTGATCAGGGTGATTAGGTCCTCGGCCATTTTTAGCATTTGTTTCTTAAGCATGGAGGCTTGTTCTGGAGAGAGTTGTGTCTGTTTCTTTGCTTTTAAGGGGGGCTTAGACTTAACAGAGGGTTTAATGGTTAACTGGGTAGGTCTGAAAACACCCTCTGTAACTGTGGATTGCTCAGCTACTTCGGTTCCCTCTGTAGGTTTAGGATCGGTAAGCTGAAGACCTAGTGCGTCCGAAGGCCCAGCCAGCTCCACGTGGGAGTCGGAGGCGGTCTGTGGTTCTGTGGAAGCGGTCATCAGGGGCTGTTGTAGGCGCCTCGCTGAAAACCAGAGAACCAGCGACTGGCCTAGAAGAGACCTCGTAGTCAGTTTTGGGCCTCGGATGCCTGTCTTGTCCTTGCGTTTTTTATGCATTGTGGTCGTCGGAATTTCCGACGGCATGGTGTAATTGAATTTTCTACCAAAATAATGTTGGGCAAAATCAAACCGAAGTTTAATAGTGCGCTTGTTAAACCTAGCACAAAACCGACAACCAGTGACGTCGTGGTCAGGGCCTTGGCATGGAATACAACAGGAGTGGAAATCCTTACGAGGTATTTGCTTCCCACAAGAAATACAGTTATTAACTTTTACTGACATCGGTCTGAGGCAAGAAAAAGTTTCCCTAACGGGGTACTTAGCTCTTTTAGAAGACTTTGGTTCTGGATTCGGAAAGAAAATCTTAGGAGCCGGCCGACCAGCACTTGCGAACTTCTTCTGCTTCGGGCACCGCGCAGCAAGAAAGACTGAAGAAAATGGCATCAGCTGCTTCTTATATACCCCTGTCGCACTGATGTCAGGGAGGAGGCGACAGCAACCGAGGCCGGACCAAGACTTTGGAACTCTGGCCGACTGCGGGACCGCCTGACGGCAGGATAACCCAAGTGTAATGACTGCAGCAGTGTAACACGATAAACATCCTATATTACTCTTTTACTAGGTTCATAAGAGAACCATGTCCTTTAGACCTCCTGAATGTTGATAACTGCAGGACTCATCAAAAATCATGGTATACAACACAATGCCCCAAATCTCTTCATTCTAGCTACTGCTCCTCATGCTGGAAGATAAAAAAAATAAATATACTACAGTAATGAAAACTTTCTGGCAAGAGACCTTTGTGTAAACATAAAAGATGATGTGCAAGAAGGCCTACATACAGTGGCAGTAACTTCTAGGATTTCACTGTGTTACCGCAACTTCTTACTAATCTATAAACTGCTGTTATGCAGGCTGGTGAGAAGACCTCGTACAAAGGGTGCTGAAAAGAACTACAGGGCAACATACTGAACAAGGGGAAAAAGCCAAAAAAGTTCCTTAATACATTCATCCTCTTAAAAACAGAAGCACGTTTATTACACAGTGCAGCAGGTTAAGACGAAAAGGTTAATTTAACCTTGCATAGAAAAGGGGAAGGTCAACAAAGAAAAAGTCATCAATAATTTACTGTCAGATTATCTTAAGTAACTGCACAACCTCCTGTCTTTTCAACATTCACAACGTTTAGGAAGACTCTCAAACATTAAGTTATACATGGATAAGGCAGAACACTGTGAAAGTACGGCTACACAAGGGGTTTCATTTAACTGTAGACCTTCAAGAACAGCTTACTGTAACATTAAAATTAAATCACAACATTTGGATATAACCATCATCTACTCTGCTGTGATTTTTCTCTTAAGTTCTGTTTCGGTGAGTATAACAGGTTGTCAGGCCTCTGAAAATATGGACACAGACTGCATAAGATTCCCATACATGTGTTATGTGGCTCTTTATTCTACTTTGGGCCCTTTGAACCAAGAGTACTCCAGAAGAAAGCGTGTTTCTGATTAGCAAAAAACAGCACTGGGACTGTTTCTGTAGCCAAAATAAATGCAACTAAAATGCATGCAAAAAATTTGACCACAGTAAAACTACAAACAGGTTCCTAAACACAGAGAAGGAAACAGAATCTTTACTACTACAGAAACTTTTCTGTGAAGTCCTACCACTACTGTATATACAGGCGGGTCTACTTCATAACACTGAAATTTCACAACGTTGAAAACACTGAAAACTCAGAACATTGAAAGTGTGCTTCGTAACACTGAAAACTACAATGCATATGTAAATAATATCCTCTACGTCTAGAACACCCAATAAACACTTTCTACTACGTTTCTGCAGGGGGGCAAGCCCCCCTGCACCCCCCCATGTGAAGTTAGGAAATTAACTTTTTTCCACTGTAGTGCGATCTTGGAGTTGGTATATTTAATTTACGGGGGGGGGGGGTGAGGGGCACAGCCCCCCACATGTGGAGTGCAAGTGGGCTTACCCCCCCTGCAGAAACATAGTAGAAAGTGTGCTTGTTAGGTAGTGTTGTAGGTGCAGGGGGATCTTATTTACTTGTGCAATGTAGTTTTCAAGGTTATGAAGCACACTTTCAATATTCTGAGTTTTCAATGTTTTGAATTTTCCATGTTATGGTCTCAATGTTATGAAATTCAACGTTATGAAATTTCACTGTTATGAAGTAGACCCGTACAGGCACACCAGTGTACTAGTTTCTTTGGTGGAATGTCACTGTAGCATGAAGGAATAACATATGGGTAGAATACAAAGCATTACTTAGTTAGTCCTGAGGCGTACAGTTACACTCCTTGGATCACAGCAGTGGTGAAATTAGTCCTACCCCGAAATGCTTCCAAGTTGTACTGCTTGAATGCGTGAACAACTGTCTATGTGACAACTTTAGAAAATGACTTATGCACTGGGTATCTGTATTTTGCTGAAGTTACTGCTGCTTTGTGAAAGTGTGCTCCTACAGTGTCTTGGAAATGAGCAAGCCATTTTGGTAAGGTTTGTTTAGTAAAAGACAGGTCCTTCTCCCTTAAAAGATGGATCTAATTTTCTTTTCTGAAGATGTGTTCTTTTGTTAAAGTATCACAGTTACCTATGCATATTTGATGTATGTAGCAGATGCTCCCTTTCATTTTGACATTCTGGATAAAGATCTGGCAGATGAACATTGTAACACAAATTGCTAAGACAGCCTTGACCACGAAAAAAAAAAAAAGATTACTGTTTAGACATTCATTCATTATGAAAACATGTCAGGTAGCTTGTACATGGTGTTCATGGACTACCAATTTGAAATCTTTCTTTCTAACATTATCAGTGGTCAGATATGGTAACCAACTACTTACTGTCAAAGTTGGCTCAGAAGGAGGCAGAGTTAAATTTTCTTAACATGCACTTCACTTTTCAGGGAGAAGATTTCTGTTTTGGAGCTATTAGATGCAGCATACCCTGTTCAAATGTTTCACACAATGAGAGGATGCTACTTGAAACAGACCTAACAGACATGTAGAAATAGCATGAATGTGCTTTAATGGAGAAGCTGTTTTACATGGTCCAAGAATCTAATAGTTCTAAACACAAATTTCTTTTATTTCTATAGGTAACACTTCATTGTTTCATCTTTTGGCTTCCCTTAAGATATTTAGCACTTTGTTAGAAACAATCAGTATTGCTGGATACAAGACTATCCTCCAGGCGGAGTTATTCAGTGGTTCACCATTAGCTCCGTCTTCCATCACCCTTATTAGTACGTCTCTGATCACAATGAAAGGAAGACAAATTAAGCCCATTGGAATGAGAAGGCATCTGTAACACCAGTCTTGAGAGGAGTTAGGGAGCAAAAGGTATGGTGGTAACTGAGGGAGATTGAATGTGGGGCATACCAGTCATTAACTATTTTATTTACATTTTTGACCAGGGAAATCCCACTGAATGTAGAACCTCTTTACCATAGGCTCACAAAGAAAAGTTCTACAGCTACAACATAGTAAAATTTAAAATATAAATTAGCACAGATAAAACATTACTGCCATTTCTGACAGTGCAGCATTTAGAAAATTAGATATAGTAGCACACTGAACATTCACATTATATAAAAGCATACAGAATAACACACATTTACAGTACAATACATTCACATTGGTATAACCACAATTATATTGAAATGTAATATACAAGCATTTGCCGGGGAGCAGATATAAACACAGACATGCCCAAGTAAAAATGTGGATACTTGTACTAAACGGAGTTGGACAAAATATTCAGGTTGTATTACCGTAATGTACCTGTTAGGGGGGTAGAGTAGTAAGTTATAGGCAAAAAGTACAGCTGTGTACACTTGCCATAAATGTAGATGTTAAAGTGTATTAACTGTTGCAGTCCTGACTTGTGGGATTTCCTGCTTCAGAAGCCCTTGGTCAGCCCAACTACCAGAGTAAAAAACTTCCTCCTCCCTGAGCCGACTAACACCCTACCCTGACATCAGGATGGTTTGATATACTGGGAGCCAGCGGTCACCATGAAAGCAGTTCTTTCGTGCACCTAGAAGGTAGGAGCCCCACAGATCAATCTTAAGCAAGCGACCTGTATGGCATCCCTGCAGAGGGTCCTCTGAAAGAGGATGACAGAGAAAAAGCTATTATCGTAATGAGAATAAGGGAGTGGAGGCAGGGAAAGACTGCAATAGAGAAAACACTCAAGCATCTACATTTATGGTAACTGCACACAACTGTACTTTGTTCTTCATGCTTCACTGTTGCAGTCCTGACTTATGGGATGAGTCCCAAAGCTGAGATTAGGGTGGAAGGTGCCTTAATGGGAAGAGAGTATGCCCTGCAAGATGACAGTGGGAAATCCTGCTCTGGACTTGGAGAAGGCTGACAGGGGGCAATGCTTGATAAAGGTATGCACTGATGACCAGGTAGCCACTTCAAGAATGTCTTTGGTAGGTACTCCCTTTAGGAAAGCAGTGGAGGTAGAAGTGGCCCTTGCTAAATGGGTCCTAACAGATTCAGGGGGCTTTTTGCCGTGGTAGATGTAACAAAAAGAAATACAGTGGGAGATTCACTTGAAGACAGTTTGCTTGGAGACTGGCTTTCCTTCAGAGCCCAAGGCAAAGGAAACTTCTGATTTTCTGAAAGCTTTAGTCCTGTTAAGGTAGTAGTGAAGTTGCCTGTATACATCCAAGGAGTGAGGGATTCTTTCCCCTTGGTTCTGAGGTTTAGGGAAGAAGATAGGCAAGTGTATTGTTTGGTTCAGGGAAGTGTCTGTGACCACCTTGGGCATAAAGGAAGGATTAGTTCTGACAAACTCTCTGGGTGGAAGATAAGAAAGGGGGTTCCACTGCCATGAGGGCTTGCAACTCAGAGACCCCCCCTAGCAGAGGTGATAGCCAGTACAAAGTCAGTCTTCCAAGTCAAGAATTTTAAATCAGCTGACAGTGGTTTTGGGGGGGGGGGGGTACGTTTTTCTGGAATGAAGTTGAGGTCCCAAGGAACGGTGGGATGCCTCCTGGGAGGTCTGACATGCAGCACTCTAAGGAACTGTTTCATTAGGGGTGGGAAAAAATAGGAGGAAGAGTAGGGATGTCGGCTGAAATGGCAGAAGTGTGAATCAATGTATGAGAAGTAGAGGCCTTTGTCCAAGTCAGGTACTCCAAAATGGCTGAAATGTTGGTAGAGACAGGGTTGAGGCCTTGCTGCAGACACCAAATACAGAACCTTTTCCACTTGGCAGAGTATGTTTTCCTAGCACTAGGCCTTCTAGATTATTTTAGGACTTTATAGAATATTTTAGGATATTAAGCACCTGACTACTCAGCAGAACTTTGATGAATTATCCAGGCAGACAGTTTGAAAGTCTGCAGGTTGGGGTGCACAAACTTTCCCTTTGCGTGAGTCAGCAGATCCACACTCTGGCTAACTGCAAAGGTTTTTCTTTGGTCAAACTCAGTAGCAGGGAGTACCAGTGCTGCCTGAGCAAGTCTGGAGCTATCAGGATGACACGTGGTCCTTCTTCCCAGATATTTAGGAGGACACTGGAAGGAGAGGCAGGGGAAGAAATGCATAACAAAATAGATGGCTCCAGAGGAAGGAGAAGACATCTGTTCTCCAGGCTGCATGAAGTTTGCTCCTCAAACAGAATCTTTTTAATTGAGCATTTTCAGATTGTTATCCAGAAGTGCATCTAGCAATTTAGATTTGACATGCTCCGCTAATGTCTATTCCCTAAAGCAAGCATGTCTTCTGATGACTTAGCCAGAGACAGATGCTCAGGAAGATGCATCTAGGGCATCGCATCCACAACGCAAGGAGTGCCTAGCAACCTGGAAACTGGAATGGCAGAGATCCTGCAATTTCTTGAAGGTGTTCTTGTCCTCCAGGGAGATAACCTTTTACTTCATTTTTTCCATAATAGTCTGCTGGTATTTTACGATATGAAATTCGCAATTGAGGGCCATCATGGCCTGGGTAGATGAAGTGTAAACCTTCTTCCCAAATCTGTCAAGGGCCTCTTCTTTGTCTGTAGGCAATTTTTTTTTTTTTTGAAGTACTGGCCCTAACTCCTTTGGGGCCTGAGGTGACAACCTCTAGGTCAGCAGAGGGATTCCTAAAAAGGAATTTATGAGAGTCCAGTATGCTGCAACACCAGTCTGGTTTACGAGGGGCTGGGAGAAGAGAGTCTGCATTGAGAGATGATTCCATAAAGACATATTCTACCACTTCCAAAAACTGGAGTGATAGACAAGGGTTTGTGTTGAGGGAGATCAAGAAACTCCCTGGCCCTCTCTTTTTTGCTTAGGGGTACTCCTGTGCCTGCCACTGGAAAAACTCTCTCATGGCATGCAGTGTCCCCCCAAAGGTAATGTCTTCAGGGAGTAATGCAGAAGGCAACACCTCTTCTGAATAAGAATCCTCAAAGGAGGTAAGGAAAGGTTCTACAGACAGGGTCTTCCAGATCACTGTCTTCATCTGAATCAGGGGTTTATGAAAAGGCCTCAGGTGTAGGGTCTGTCTTTCTTTTTCCTGGGGAAGATTCAGGGGGAGGTTGCCTGCCTCTAACCATGGAAAAAGGTCCTCAGCTAACCTGCTGAAATCCTGATAACCTATGGGATGGGAGCTGGTAGGCCTAGGTACAGAAATGGAGATCAAAATTCTTTTAGGCGTAGCTTTTGCCTTGGGCCTATGCACGTCTGCTACTCTGACCCCAGTCTCCTTGAAAGAAATAACCAATGTTGGTGGATGCATCAGAGAGATGTCATCTGTAGAGGAATGTTCACCAGATGCCAAGGTCTGCTTAGCTAGTCCAGACCCAACCTATGAACTGAACACCAAGGCCCGAGTTGAAGCTGAGGGACCTGACAGCATGCCGGACTCCGAAAGGGTCTCGACAGAGGCCTGAGCCACCAACTCACTCACAGAAGGGGGCTATGAAGGCGCCTCCTTCCTCTGAGATAATGAGCATTGGGGGACTGGTGGATGGAGAAAGGTTGCCATCTGAGGCTCTAAGTTTGGGTCGTTTTTCCTTTTTTTTGATTGGGGAGCTCAACCTTGGGATGACGGACAACCACCATTGTGCGATGGGAAATAGATTGCCAAGATGCTTAGACAAGATTTTAGCCCTATGCCTTATAGTTCTAACATTGAAAAGGCAGCATAGATGGCAATTTGGGACATTATGTTTTGGGTCTAAACAAGCGACACACAAGTTATGAAAGTTTCTGTGTGGGATTTGTTTACCACAATGGAGACAGTTAACTTTTTTTTACTTGTGACTCATGTCAGATAGTGTGTTCCTCAATGGGGTACTTGGCTTTTGAAGAATTCCAACTGATGCACTCAACTGCTTCGGGCTCCGATGGCGAGAAAGACTAATGTCATGGCATTGGCTGGCTCCCTTAATACCCAACCGTACTGACGTCAGGGTATGGCATACGCCAGCTCAGGGAGGAAGGGTTTTTTTTTTTTTACACTACTAGTTGGGCCGACCAAGGACTTCAGAAGCAGGAAATCTCATAAATCAGGACTGTAACAGTTAAGCACGAACATCAATAGTTTCTGAAATAGTAAAGAAGTTATAAGAGACCTATAACCTGAAATGTTTGTAGATTCAGTTTCCCTTTATCAATTATTTACCCGATTGAATCCTACAAAATGGTCCTACAGTGCTGGGAAATGTGTTGCCAAGGGGTTAACACTGTGCTAAAATATTCCAGTGGCTGATTAAAAAAGCATCTCTTTGAACAGCCAGAAAGATCTGGTTACTATTGCTTGCTGATGTACCACAGAGCAGTGGTGATGTCTGCATCGATTTGCAGGATGACCCAATACGAATTTGTCCTGAAAAGCTACTGAGGCTCTATCAAGTGATGTGTACTAACTATTCTTTTGAGACCTGCTACCATGGGCTCAACTGAAATCCAAATAAATGTGTTAGTTGCTGTGTTAATAAAGCAGTGGAATCCCTTAGAACAGGCTGTAACAGTCTGGCCAAGAGTTAATTTTTTTCCCTTACAGGCTGAGGAATGGGAATCAGTTTATAATGAATCTTTGAAAAATGTGACTCAGTCTCCATGGAATCCAATGCCAGATTCCAAACATTACTGGGGTCCAGTGTGGTACTATTATGTCACGGCTTGCAAGAAGCACTAAGGGAAGACATAGGAATCTCAGGGTGCTGAAAAGGTAACCATACATTGTTGGGAAAATGAACATTGCATTCTGGATTTCAAGAAATTTTTCTTAGGGAAGAAAGACCTTTAAATGGACAGAGTCTAACAGAAACTAGAAAGGTTACAGATAGCGAAGGGGTCAAAGTAGTCTGCTTATACTTTACACTGGCCTTCAAGGACTGCAGTGATTAAACTGTCAAGCTGATGTGCTGCTGCAACAGCCTCTATGAGTGGGCTACCACAGCAGGCAATCATACATACAAAGGAAATACGGTTATGTTTTGTGAGATCTGTTACACGAACTAAAATTCTGATAAATGTTCTAAAGGCTGTAGACACTCCAAGTGGCAGAGTTGAAAATTGAAAGTGATTATGGAGGCGTCTGAAATAGGAGGCATTTTCTTTTGCATGGCCTAACGTGGAAATGTAAACAAGCACCTTCCATGTTCAGAGCTGCCATGCAGTACGTCCCCCCTCAATGTAAGGCAGCAAAGTTCTCAATTACACACATCCTGAAATGCCCTTGCTTACAAAAATGTGCTCAGGTGTTGGTCTTTTTGCAGACTTGGAATATTTCAAACACTGGCTTCTTTGAGAGGGTGACAACTATTGTATCACATTCTTTAACAGCTAATCCATCAAAAGCAACATCTGTTTAACATGTGACAGAATATAATCTGCTTCAGCTTTCTGAAGAAATTCTACTGTATAACCTTTGGATATTTTAAACACTACTTGTTTGTGGTTATTTGCTGCCTAGAGGAGAGAAGATATTGAAAACTTCCACCAGGGTTAAAATCGGATGCAGAATAAATAACTTCCAGTTATCCATATACACTGCCCCTTCTCTTTACAGCATGACCTACTTGTGGAGTCTTCCTTTCTATATTGCCTTCGGCCAAAGGGTTGCTGGATAGGTACTCTATTTCTATAACAAAAACCTTATGGAGTACTTCATTTGAAACTGTGGCACTAACGCATCTGTTTCTTTAAGGGATGCCCTTGCTAAGCTTGAAAAGAAAAAGAAAAAGGGAAAGCCATCAACCTGTCAGCTGGCTGATCAAAAAAACACAAGTCTCTAGTTTAAATTTGGCAGCTAACAAATGAAACAAGACTAGTTAAACTTAATTTCAAAGGAATGCCTTCTTACTACCACTCATGAATTTTTTAAAAGAAATCAATATGTTAAAGGTAACATTAAGTCACAACTTAGGTAACAATACAGTTACACATACATAGAAAAAAGTACAGTTTTGTACCTACCATAAATGTAGATGTTCGAGTGTATATACTGCTGTAGTCATCACACTTGGGTTATCCTGCCGTCAGGCGGTCCCGCAGTCGGCCGAATCCCAAAGTCTTGGTCCGGCGTCGGTTGTCGTTGCTTCTTCCCTGCCGTCAGTGTGACAGGGGGATAAGAGAGGCAGCCGACGCCATTTTCTTCAGTTTTTCTTGCCCCAGATGTCAGGTGCCCCCAACTAGGAAGGCAATACAAATAACTATGCAAAATACCTTAGTAGACAAACAATAGTATTAGCTGTTAGCAAATACACCATATAGGCATGCATCCATTAGATTGATGTACATGGAGTTATAACTAATACCCTGGTATGTAGAGAGTGTGGTGGGAGGGTAACCTGGACTGCAGCAGTATATACACTCTAACATCTACATTTATGGTAGGTACAAAACTGTACTATGTTCATCGTTTAATACTGCTGCAGCCATCACACTTGAGTTGAATCCCAAAGCTATGGATGGGTGGCTGGTACTAAACTGGGTTAGGTGAAGCTAGGATGCCCTGCAGAACT
This sequence comes from Protopterus annectens, assembly GCF_019279795.1. Lineage (NCBI taxonomy): Eukaryota > Metazoa > Chordata > Ceratodontiformes > Protopteridae > Protopterus > Protopterus annectens. The sequence continues at coordinate 448,919,103 of NC_056736.1, read as the reverse complement.
GCCGTGGCAAAACCAGCTCTGGTTTTTGAGTATAATGGAAGGTGGTAGTGCTTGGTAAAGGTGTGCAGTGAACTCCAAGTAGCTGCCTCCAGAATGTCCTTGGTTGGAACCCCCCTGAGAAAGGCTGCTGAGGTTGCTGTAGCCCTGGTAGAATGGGACCTAATATTAACAGGCACTGCTTTCCCATGGTGCGAGTAGCAAAAACGGATACAATGTGCTATCCATTTGGAGATGGTCCGTTTTGAAATCGCCTTTCCTTGTGAACCTGCAGCATAGGATACAAAGAGTTGGCCAGTTTTTCTGAAGGTCTTTGTCTTATCCAAATAGTAACGTAGCTGTCTGTGAATGTCCAAAGAGTGAAGGAGTCTTTCTCCTTTATTCTGGGGGTTTGGATAAAAGGTGGGTAAATGAATGGTCTGATTCAAAGCCACACTGGATACTACCTTTGGCATAAAGGTAGGGTCAGTTCATAAAGAGACTCTGTCCTGATGAAAAATTATGAAAGGTTCCACTGCCTTAAGTGCCTGTAGTTCTGAGACCCTGCGTGCTGAGGAGATGGCCAGCAACAGAGCTGTTTTCCATGACAAGTATTGTAGTTCTGCTGAGAAGGCTGGTTCGAAAGGAGGCAGTGTTAATTTTTCTAAAATGAAGTTGAGGTCCCAAGCTGGCATTGGGGGTTTTCGGGGTGGGGTCTTGTATTCTTAGTCCCTCTGAGAAACTGCCTTAGTAAAGGGTGTGAGAACATGGGGAGATCCGTATTATATTGAGCTGAAATAGCTGAAGCATGGATCTTAATGGATGAGAAAGAAAGGCCTTTGTGTAGCATCTCAGTTAAGTATTGCAGTATTTGAGGAATATTTGGTATCCAAGGATTTTGGCCTTTAGCTTGGGTTCCATGCACAAAATCTTTTCCATTTGTCTGAGTAAGTTTTTCTGGTGCTGGGCCTCCTGGCCTCCAAAATGACATTCAGGACGTCCTTTGAGAGAAGTGTTGATTGATAATTCAAGGTATTCTCCATGCAGCTAAATTTAAAGTCCTGAGCTGACTGTGAAGGATCTGAGAGTTTTGCTGAGTCAACAGAAGTGGGAATTGAGGTAAGATCCATGGAGGGCTGTGAGTCAAGGTCCTTAGTAATGGGTACCAGTGCTGACGTGGCCAGTCCGGAGCAATGAGGATCATTTGAGGTCTCTTTGATCTGACTTTCAGTAATACCTTGGTCAAGAGAGGTAGTGGTGGGAAGGCATAGACTGTCAATGCTGTCCAACTGAATGATAGGGCGTCCACTTTCCAGGCTAGGGAATGATAAGTCCTAGTGCAAAATTTCTGTAGTTGGCAATTGTTGGGGGAGGCAAATAGATCTATGTCTGGGCGTCCCCACCTTTGAGTTATCATTGAAAATACTTGTGGGTGTAGTCTCCACTTGTGAGGATCTGCCCAATTTTCTGCTTAATTCATCTGCCAATATGTTTTCCTTTCCTGGCAGGAATTGTGCTTGCAGTTGTACTTTGAAAGTCAGTGCTGTGTTCCACAAGGTCATTGCCTGTCTGCATAAAGGGTAGGAGTGTGTTCCTCCCTGTTTGTTTATGTACCACATAACTGTGGTGTTGTCTGCCCTTAGTAGTTGTCCTGGATGCAAGAGGTCCTTGAAGGCAGTCAGTGCATTTTGCACAGCTAGCATCTCCTTTTGGTTGATGTGTAGATGCATTTGTTTTGCGGACCATTTGCCCTGTATGCACTGTCCTGCCATGTGTGCTCCCCAAGCGTAGTCTGAAGAATCTGTTGTCATAGTTTGGTTTGCTGGAGGTAAGACAAAAGGAAGATCCTTGTTTATTTGACATGCTTGAGCCCACCATAGGAACTCTTTTTGAAGGCAGGGAATGAGAGGTATACTTGTTTCAAGGCTGTGCCTGTGTTGAGTCCATAGACTTTTCAGGTACCATTGTAATTTCCTCATATGCAGCTTTGCATGTGGAATTAGTTGAATGCAGGATGCCATGAACCCCAATGCCTGCAGGATTTTCCTTGCAGTGAGCTGGGTAAAAGTTGCCATCTTTCTGAAGTATTGAGTCAGTTGTTTTTGTTTGTCTGGCGTGAGATAAGCCATCTGGGCCATTGTATTTAACCTGGTACCCAGGAATATTATGTCTTGTGAGGATATTAGCTTTGACTTCTTTTTGTTTACTGTGTACCCTAGGCAACTTAGCAGCTTTGTTACAAATGCCAGATGCTGTAATAGAATGGCCTTGCTGTCCGCTTGGATCAGGCAGTCATCCAGATATGGATAAATTTGTATTCCTCGTTGTCTGCAGTTTGCAATTACTGATGCCAGGCATTTTGTAAATACTCTGGGCGCAGTAGATAAGCCAAAGGGCAATGCAGAGAATTGATAATGCGTTGTACCTGCCAAAAATCTGAGGTATCTTCTGCAATCTTGTCTGATAGGGACATGCAGGTATGCCTCTGAGGTCCAACGTTACCAGCCAAGACTCCTTGCCCAGCATGGGAAGAAGCTGCTGTAGTGTGAGCATTTTGAATTTGGGTACCTCCAGGTAAGTGTTTAGAATTGAGAGGTCTAAAATGAGTCTCCGGGCTTTGTCCTTTCTTGGTACTAGAAATAGTCTTGAGTAAAAACCTTGACCTTGCTCCTTTGTAGGTACCTTTTGAATTGCTTTCATATCCATGAGAGCTAAAATTTGCGTTTGTGCCTCTGCCCATTGGTTTGGAAGCAGATTTGGCATGCCTCTCATCCGTGGTAAAGTGTGAAAATGAAATCTGTAGCCTCAGGTAATAATATCCAGAACCCATTTGTCCTTTGTTATGATGCGCCAATTTTGTGGAAATAGAGCCAGTTTTCCTCCCAAAGGTGCTGCCAGGGCAATTTTGCTTGGCAGGCGAAGAGGGAAGTCATTGTGTTTCCTGAAGGGTTGAGATCTTTCGTCCCCACCTCTGAGTTGTTGTGTACCATTGTCTAGGCCTGAAAGAACCTTGTGGCTGGCCTCTGCCCCTTGGGCGTCTGTACCTACCCCTTTGGGGTCTGTCTGATGCAGGAAAGGACCAGTTTTTTGATGGCTAGTTTCTGCTGAAACGAGGAGGTTGTACCTGTAAAAAATCTTTAACTGTCTGCATAGCTTTTGCCTTTTCTTCCATTTTCTTTAAAACTTCCTCTGCTTTGGCACCAAATAACAGATCTTTCTGCAATGGAGCATCCAATAACTTTGCTTTGACATGTTCTGGTAAGGCTTGCTCTTTTAGTCAAGCATGTCTATGCATTACAGATCCTGTGACAGCTGCTCTACATGAGGCTTCCAATGAATCAAAATCACACCAAGGTATGCTTTCCCACCTGTTCTGCTGCATGCAGCAAATCCTGCATCTCTTTGAAATCAGGTTGATCTGTCTGAGGGATCATTTTCTGCTTTAACTGTGTAATCAAGTACTGCTGGTATTTTAGCATGTGGAATTGACAGTTTAAAGTGGCAGACGTATACACTTTCGTCCCCCATCTTTCTAATGCTCTGGAATCTCTTTCAGAAGGTAGTGGATTCTTAGCAGTAGAGGTCTTAACCCCCTTGGGACCCTGGGAAATGGTTTCGGGGTCTGCAACAGGGCTTTTATATAGAAACTTATGAGAATCAGGAACTCTGTAGTATCTCTCTGGTTTAGCTGGTGCAGGAGGTAAGGAATCCGGGTTTAGACTAGATTTGGTGTAAACATCATCCAAAATGTCTAAAACTGGAGGAATTGCAAGGAGTCTATGCTGTGGGAGAAGAAGAAACTCACAGAGTCTTTTCTTAGAGTCAGAGTAATCTTGGCCTTCCCAGTGGAAGTGTTCCCTCATGGTGTGTAAAGTTTCCCCAAAAGAGTAGTCTTCACGGCCGCAGACAGAGGGAATGGACTCTTCAGCATCTGAGTCTTCATAAGGAGGGAAGGAATAATCCTGGTCCTCAGAGTTAGCTGAGGAAATGGATGCTTGGTCAGAGGAAGGATAATCTTCCTCCAGTCTAGGCCTTTTGTCAGGAGGGGGTTGTGAACCCCTGATAAGGGTAATTAAACCCTCAGCCATATTAAGCATCTGTTTTTTAGGCATAGGGGCCTGAGGGGGGGGGGGACTGTGGACCAGGTTTCCTAACTTTTAAGGGGGTTTTAAGTTTAGCATAAGACTTAATAGAGATAGTTGTCGGTTTGAAGACACCTTCAGAAACTGAAGGCCTGTCCAAAATCTCCAGATCACCGTCAGGGTTGGCGTCCAAGGGGTGAGATGGAACTGGCTCCTGAGGCCCAGCTGATTCGGTCTGGGAGGCCGTCAGAATTTCTAAATCTGCGGTAGTCAGGGGCTGCGTGGGCGCCTCGCTGAAAACCGGAGAACTGGCGGCAGGCCTTGCTGAGGCCTCGGTATCTGGTCTTGGCTTTGGTTGCTTGTCCTGTTTTTTAATCATTGCTGATGTCGGTTGCTCCGACGACATGCTATAATTAAATTTTCTGCCAAAATGATGTCGGGCGAAATCTATCAGACGCTTGATTGTACGTTTGTTGAACCTAGCACAAAACCGACAACCAGAGATGTCGTGGTCTGGGCCTAGGCAAGGAATACAATAAGAATGAAAATCCTTATGAGGTATTTGCTTCCCACAAGAAATGCAATTATTAACTGTGTCTGACATCGGTCTGAGGCAAGAAAAGTTTCCCCAACAGGGTACTTAGCTTTAGAGAAGACTTCGGGCTGAAATTCGATTCGAAAATCTCAGGAGCTAGCCGACCGGCACTTGCGAACTGCTACTGCTTCGGGCACTGTGCGGCAAGAAAGACTGAAGAAAATGGCGTCGGCTGCCTCTTTTATCCCCCTGTCGCACTGACGTCAGGGAAGAAGCGACTACAACCAACACCGGACCAAGACTTTGGGATTCGGCCGACTGCGGGACCGCCTGACGACAGGATAACCCAAGTGTGATGACTGCAGCAGTATTACACGATGAACATCAGCAATGTTATTTTCATGCGATGTATGTTTTAAGTCATTGTTCACTCCATTACATAAATTGCTCATTCCCTGCCTTCACAAAACCCTACTCCTCCTGAACATTTTACAAAAAATATTCTGCATGCAGTGTTCCCATAAATTCCATTTAATTTCAAGTTAATTTGCTCCTTACATTTTCTAAATATTCCCACCTCCAAATTCTTTTATCGAATCAATAACATCTAGTACTTTAAAGTTGATTTCGATTTTGGATTTCCATTTTCTAGCAACTGTTTTTTTGGTAGCCAATAGCATTAAAATTAGTAAGGCCTTATTATAAGCAATGTGGTTCCGGGCTATGTCCCAACTCCAAAGAATAATTACCTTAATTTTACAGCCATTTGCTCTCCCAACATTTCTAACAAAAATCTGCAGGGAATTTTCAAAATCTGCTAACTCATTACACTCCCCAAAATACATTCTCAGTTAACCATTCTCTTTCCCATCACACATCAACATTTTTTTTACACCAGCATTTACCTACCCGTGGGAAAACTTCTCTGAATTACATGTACTCAACATAAAGCTAGATCCATGTTGTCCTGTTCAACCCCTGGGTTATCAGATCTGATTGGATCTAACCTTGGTACCTCTAGAAGCTGGGTTTCCAGGGCTCTGACTTTTCCCTTGCCTACAATTCCCTCTGCTGCCCAAAAATATCTCAGATCGAGCTTGCCTGCTCGTAACCAGAAAACTATTTCATTATGAAAATAAAAAGTGCTAGCTTATAAAAATGACAAAGTGGCCTAAAAAAGGAAAACCACAATCTATGGCTGCAGAATGACAAGGTCCCTGGTGAGGTCCATCCATTCAAAGATGGGTATTGGGTAACAATCTGCAAGGGATCATGAGGAAGAGATGTTGAACCAGATGAAAACAAGACAACATGGACCTGGAGTTATGGTAAGTACACAACTTTAGTATCCGATGTCTGTTTTTGTCTGACTCAACCTCTGGGACAGATTCCCAAGCTACCAAAACCACCCGGGTGATATCAAGGAAGTACAGTGAATACAAAAAGTTTACACACTCTTGTTAAAATGCCAGGTTTTTGTGATATCAAAAATGAGACCACAATAAATCATTTCAAAACTTTTCCCACCTTTAAGGTGACTTACAACCTGTGCAATTCAACTGAAAAACAAACAAATCTGTTAGGGGAAGAAATATATAAAAATAAAAAAACGTACAATATGCTGGTTGCATAAGTGTGCACGCCCTTAAACTAATACTTTGTTGTGTGCACACCAATAAACAACTACTTTGTTGAAGCACCTTTTGATTTAATTGCAGCATTCAGTCTTCTTTGTTACATGCCTGTCATCAGAGAGACTGATTAACCCCAAATAAAGTTCAGCTGTCCTAGTAGGATTTTCCTGACGTTTACTCAGTTGCCTGCTACAGCAAAAGCCATGGTTTGCAGAATGCTTACAGAGCATCAAAGGGATCTCACTGTTGAAAGGTATCAGTCAGGAGAAGGGTACAAAAAAATTGCCACAGCATTGGATATACCATGGAATACAGTGAAGATAGTCAAAAAGCGGAGAAAATATGGAACAGTGACGTTGCAAAGAACTGGACACCCCTCCAAAATTGATAAAAAGACAAGACGAAAACTGATCAGAGAGGCTGCCAAGAGACCTACAGCAACACTCAACACTAAAGGAGATGCAGGAATTTTTGGCAAGTACTGGCTGTGTACTACATGTGACAGCAATCTCCCGTCTGGGCTATGGTTGCAAGGCAGAAGCCTCTTCTACCACAGAAAAACATCTAGGGCCGGCTAAAATTTGTAGATTACATCAGGTCTCCCAAAAGCATGTGGAAAAATATGTTATGGTCTGATGAGACCAAGGTTGAACTTTCTGGCCACAATTCCAAAAGGTACGTTTGGCACAAAAACAACACCGTGCATCATCAAAAGAACACCATCCCCATGGTGGTGGCAGTACCATGCTTTGGGGTTGCTTTTCTTCAGCTGGAACTGGGGCTTTAGTCAAGGTGGAGGGAATTATGAACAGTTCCAAATACCAGTCACTTCTGCCCCAAAACCTTCAGGAGTCTGCTAGAAAGCTGAAGATGAAGAGGAATTTCACATTCAACACGACAATGACCCTGAGCATACATCTAAATCAAAAAAGAATGGCTGCACCAGAAAAAAATTAAAGTTTTGGAATGACTCAGCCAGAGCAGAGACCTAAATCCAACAGAAAATCTGTGCGGTGAACTGAAGAGGGCTGTGCACAAGAGATGGCCTTGCAATCTGACAGATTTGGAGTGCTTTTACAAGGAAGAATGGCCAAATATTGCCAAGTCAAGATGTGCATGCTGATAAACTCCTACCCAAGAAGACTGAATGCTGTAATTAAATCATAAGGTGCTTCAAAATATTAGCTTAAGGGCGTGCACACTTATGCAACCAGCGCATTGTACTTTTTTTATTTTTTTATATTTTTTTCCCCCCAACAGATTTGCTTTTCAATTGAATTGTACAGGTTATAGGTCCAGGTGGAAAAAGTTTTGAAATTATGATCTCATTTTTTTATATCACAAAAACCTGGCATTTTAACAGGGGTGTGTAAGCTTTTTATATCCACTGTATACTCCCAAGAATGGTGGAGCCAAAGGACGTACAGCATCTGAAGTGTACATCCAGCTTTTACTGAGACACAAACTAATGGACAGTAGACCAAATAGCTGGAGCACAGATTTTATCAATAAGAACTCAGCATATAAATGTAATAGCAGCAGCTACAGCCCTTGCAAAATGAGCTTTTGGTTTCATGCACAAGAACAGTCCTAACTTGTCAAACAAATGCAGTAGAATCAGACAGCTAACTAGATAAAGTGATCTTAGATGCAGGTTGGTTTGGAGAAAGCAACAGACAACTGATGATGTTTCCCAATATCTTTAGTTCTTTGTAGATAAAATCTGAGTTGTCTATAAATATCTAGGAAATGTAAAGTATACTCTCCTTTATTAGAAAAATTATGAGAAGAATACTGGTAGACTGACAGTCTTGTTCAGGTTTATTTCAGATGCCACCTTTGGAAGGAAAGTGGGATTTGTTCTCAGACATTCTGCCCCTATGGAATATCATATGTGGTGGTTTACAGGGCAATGCTTGCAATTTGGAAATCCTTTTCACAGAAATAATGACCACCAGAAAAATGTTTTCCCAAGAAATAGATTTCAAACCCACTGCGGCTGCTGGTTCTAAATAAGCTTGAGATAAGGCCTGTAAGCATGATCATTATGTCCCATGGAGGAATTGGATCACTTACCGGGGGTGGGGGTGTATGCAAAAAGGTGCCCTTCAAATATGAACCACTGACACGGAAAGCATAGTGCTTCTAAGCCACTGTTAAAATTGAAGAACCATGCGGTTAGCTTCAAGGGCTTTAGATCTGGGACAGGCTGCCCAGATAGGTGACTCAGATGGTCTGGAGAGCAATCCAACATCCAGGGCTGATGTAATAGATGAAGCCAGAGGAAGGGGAACCAAATTTGCTGGGGGCAAGAGACAGCAAGGACGACTACTCTGGCATCGCACCTTCTGGCTTTGTGAAAAAAATTCATCATCAGTGGTAAAGAGGGAAAGCATACAGAAGACCTATAAAGCCTATGGTGGACTAGAGTTCTCCCTTGGTGACGGACCATGTGAAGAGATTAGGGAAAAGTAACTGCATTTGTTGTTTAGGTACAAAGCAAAGACACTGGAGCAATGCTGGCCCCAGTGACAAAGATTTGAGTTGCCACTGCCTGCCTGAGGGACTACTCATGAGGCAGAAGAATGGACCTGCTCAAATTGTCCACTAGAACAATGGAAGTCCTGGGGATATGCACTGCTATGACAATGTGACAGGAAGACACTGTCCATTGCCAGTCTCTCATTACTTCCTGGCAAAGTGAATGAGTTGGTTCCCTCTAGCTACTTGATGTACTAGACTACTGCCATGTTGTACATCAGGATAGACTCTTGCTCTTAGGGGCAGAATCCTGAAAGACCTGCAATGCAGGGAGGATCACTCATCTCAAAGACACCAATGTGAAGACTGACCTCCATGTGTGACCAAGAACCTTGGACTGTCTTCCCCTTGAAATGCCCCTCCCCCTTGTCCCAGGGGAGAAGCATCGATGGTTAATACAGATTACATTTTGAGAGATTCACACCATTTATTAAAAAATCTGAACTCTTGTTTATGATGAAACCATTTTATTATGGTGGATGTTTTTAATCTTTTCATGGTAACAGCCCATGCTGCTGGTATGGAATGGCTTTTGCTGTTCTTGTGTACCCAGAATTAATTTTCTATAACTGAAGTTCAGATGTTGGGAACCTTAATGCAATTAGTTTTGACAAACAATTTTGTCTTTTCTGATGGGTGAATACTTGGATCAAATTTCTGGGGAGGCGATGGGAGCGGCACGTGCTCCCTTGTATGCAGACTAGCAGTGTGGGAAGAGTTAAATGTGTTTTCCTCGGAATTTGCTTCCTTGATTTATGTCTACAAATGATTCCTGGCTGAAATTCCAATTTTGTTGAAAGGGTCTGTAAATCAACAGGAGGCATTTCTAATTCAGCTGGAAAGGTCAACCAGTTTTTTAAGGTTTACTTACTATACTAATACGTCTAGGATAAACTTCCTGGACATCATAACTGGGAAAGACAGAATTTGTAAATGTTAAGCCGTGGTGGTGCAGCGGTAGCGGTGTTGCCTCACAACAAGAGGTTTTCCCGTTCGATTCTCGGCTGGAGCGCCTTCTGTGTGGAGTATGCATGTCCTCCCCGCGGTCGAGTGGTGTTTCAAAGACGTGCGTAAATGAGCGTGCCTTCGTTGAAGGTTGGGCGTCGAGCTGGCACCTTGGCACCGTAAAACTCTACTGCCAGTCATTAGCGGACTGGAGTTCCGCTGTGGCGACCCCTAACCGTGAAAAGCCAAAGCGGAACTCCAAAATGAGAAGTTTTCTAATTCATATTTACATTTTCCTGGTTGTCATCCTTTTTATCAAGAGAGGGTAATAGTGAAGGGTCAGATGTCGCAACTATCCAGACCAACATGGATGACAGCAATTTTAAAAAAAGAACTTCATCATTTGTGTTCCCTGATCTCTAAAAGGGGTTATACAGCTGGTTTGTTACAGAAAGTGAAGGAGGACATTTTGAAATGTCGACATGACAGATTTGCACCCATTGTTGGTTCAAGGACAGAAGGGAATTTGATTTTGCACAGGAAATTGCGGCTTTATTGGCACCAACTGCATCGCTGCCCCTATTAATCCATCATTTATAATTCTTTATGGTATTAATGTTTCCAAATACATTGGGTCAGTAAAGAAAAACTGGAATTTAATATTTATCACTGATTTGAAATGACGTTTGAGTCCAGCCTTCAATAGTGTATCGCAAAGGTAGAACCATTAAACATTTGGTTGAAGGTAATGTGTACACGAACAATGTTACATGTAGATCTAATCAAATGAGTGTTTGTAGAAGTTGTAAATACTGCAGGTATATTCATGAAGGACCTTGTTTTGTAGTGGATAATTTTGACAGAACCCTTATACGTCCAAGTAGATGCAACTGTAATATTTCCTGGGTAGTATACCTTGCATTTTGTATTGCACTTGATACATTTGGCAAAGCCAACAACACTTTAAAGAGTCAGAGATTATTTACATGACATCAGAAAGAACAAGTCATCTAATGCTCTCAATAGGCACTGTTTATGTCAAAAATTCAAGTCCCCCGAAAAGGTAGTGACATCTGAAAGAGGTGGAGATTTTGATACCCTGTTAGAGTTTAAAGAACTGGTTTGGCAGTTGAGGCTTAATGCCTCTGCCCACCCTGACCTCAATGATTCCATCTCCGTTACAAGTATCCTAAAGATGAGAGCTGGCATGCTTTAAGTTGAAATTGCTGGTGCTGATGTTTATAAAATGCTTTATATTTTTGAGCTACATCTGTACATTTTTTTTAACAATTTTAGTCTTTCTCTCTCTCTCTCTATATATATATATATATATATATATATATATATATATATATATATATATATATTTAATTACTGATGTATTGAATTGACTACAGTTATGAACGTCTTGGTTACATAATATTAATGGTTATGTCACTAATTCTGATGGATTTAATTATATATTATGGGGTATTTTTATTGGTTGGTAGGTAGTACTTAAATGTGTACTTTTGTGTAACTCAACTACTCGAAGTCTGATGGGAATTGTTTGGATGAAAGAGCTTAGTAGGTGGGTCTTGCAATTTTAATAAACTCTGAGGAAGTCAACTGGTCTGGTTTCCACAATTTTTGGTTTTTGTTTTGTTAAAAGACAATCAGTCTGAAGACTGAATGAAATTTAGAAACAGATGGTTGTAGCCATAGGAGTAAGAAAAGCTAAACGTATCGACAGCATTTAGGGTGAAAGTGCTGATTAGATGAAGCTCAAGAGTCAATCTGTAGTGAAGAGGTGAAAGAGAAAAAAGTACAGTTGTGTACACTTACCACAAATGTATATGTTGAGTGTATTCACTGTTGCAGTCATTACATTTGGGTAATCTGCTGGTAGGTTGCCCTCAGTCGGCCTGATTAACAAAGTCTTGGGTCCCAAGGCCGGTTGCTGTCCCTTCTTCCATGATGTCAGGTTGTCAGGGGTATAAAACATGCAGCCGACGCCATTACATCAGTTTTTCTTGCCCCAGATGTCAGGCACCCCCAAATGGGGAGAAAATAAAATTAAAAACACAAAAAATATACCTCCAATCCCAAAAGCAAATACACCAAAAGGGCTTTTAAGCATAGTGAAAGAAAGTAGAGGCATAGCCAGAGAAAAATAGGGGGCTGGAAGGAGGGTAACCAGGACTGCAACAGTGAATACACTCATACATCTACATTTATGCTAAGTGCACACAACAGTACTATGTTCTTCGTGTTTCACTGTTGCAGTCATTACATTTGGGTAGATTCCCAAAGCTATGGTTGGGTGGAGGGAATTATACAGCATTAGGACCAGCTATAAGGCCCTGCACGACAGCAGTGGCAAAGCCAGCTCTGGATTTAGAGAAAAGTGGTAAATGGTAATGTTTGGTGAACGTATGAACTGAGCTCCAGGTAGCAGCTTCTAGATTGTCCCTGGTAGGAACACCTCTGAGAAAGGCTGTAGAAGTAGATGTAGCCCTGGTGGAATGGGATCTGATCCCCTGGGGGGATAGTTTTTCCATGGTGCATATAGCAGAAACAAATACAATGGCTTATCCATTTGGAAATGGTTTGCTTTGAAATAGCTTTTCCCTCTGCCCCTGCAGCAAATGCCACCAGCAGTTGTTCAGATTTTCTTTGAGATTTTGTCCTGTTTAAGTAAAATCCAAGTTGTCTGTGTACATCCAATGAATGCAGAATCCACTCCCCCCTGTTCTGTGGATTGGGAAAGAAAATTGGCAAATGAATGGTCTGATTAAGAGCCACACTGGATACCACCTTAGGCATGAAGGATGGATTGGTCCTGAGAGATACCCTGTCTGCATGAAAAATGATGAATGGCTCCACTGCCATAAGAGCCTGTAATTCGGAAATCTTTCTAGCTGAAGTGACTGCTAAAAGGAAAGCAGTTTTCTAGGAGAGAAAATAAGTCTGCAGTAGCAGCTGGCTTGAAAGGAGGGAGAGTGAGCTTTTCCAATACAAAAATGAGGTCCCAAGCAGGGGTTGGAGCTCTCCTGGGTGGTCTTAAGGTTTTGACCCCTCTGAGATACTGCTCTAGCAGAGGATGAGAGAAGAGGGGAGGTCCTGTGCTGTAATGAGCTGAAATGGCTGAGGCATGGATTTTTATGGAAGAAAAAGGACAGGCCCTTGTGAAGCATCTCAGTTAAGTATTGGAAATCTGAGGAATGTTGGACACTGCTGTGCTTATCCCTTGAGACTGATTCCAGGCACAGAACCTTTTCCATTTGTCAGCATAAGATTTTCTAGTACTAGGCCTTCTCGCCTCCAAAATTACATCCATTACAGGTTTGCTGAGGGATGCTAAGGGTGAATATTTAGGTGATTAGCCATGCTGCAAGATTCAAAGTTTGGAGCTGAGTGTGCAGAATTTGGTTGTTCTGCTGAGACAGTAAGGTGTCTGAGGAAGGTGCACGGTGGAAGGTGTGACATTGCACAGAAGGGGGTACCGGTGTTGACGAGGCCAGTCTGGAGCAATCAAAATCATTTTTGGTTTGTCCTGTCTGACTTTTAGTAGAACTTTGGGCAGCACAGGCAGAGGGGGAAAGGCATAGACTGACAGGCTTTTCCAGCTGAAGGATAGAGCATCCATTTTCCAGGCTTTTTTTGTGATGAGTTCTTGTGCAAAATTTGTCCAACTGATATTTCTGGGGTTAGGCAAAAAGATTTGTGTCTGGGCTCCCCCATTTGCGTGTCAACACGTTGAAAATCCGTGGTTCCAGTTTTCATTCGTGTGGGTCCATGAAATTTCTGCTTAGTTCGTCTGGCAGAGTATTCAGCTTTCCTGGCAGGAATTGAGCTTGTAGTTGTACTTGATAGGTCAAGGCTGTGTTCCACAATGCCAAGGCTAGTCTGCAAAGGGGGTAGGAGTGTGTACCCCCCCTACTTGTTTATGTACCACATAACCGTGGTGTCTATCATTAATTGTCCTGGATGAAGGTAGTCCTTGAAGGCTGTCAGTGTATTCTGTACAGTTAGCATTTCTTTTTGATTGATATGAAGATGCATTTGATTTGGGCTCCATTTGCCCTGAATACACTTCCCTGCCAGATGTGCTCCCCAAGCATAGTCTGATGCGTCTGTAGTTAGGGTTTGGGAGGCAGGGGGTGGTGTGAATGGCAGTCCCTTGTTTTGGTGGCAGGCCTCTGCCCACCATAAAAACTATAGTTGCAGGCAAGGTATGATAGGGAATCATTGTTTCTAGGCTTTGACAATGCTGACTCCATAGACGTTAAGTACCACTGAAGTTTCCTCATATGCAGTCTTGCATATGGAATTAGAAGAATCCAGGAGGCCATGAACCCCAAGGCTTGCAGTATTTGCTTTGCAGAAAGCAGGGTTTTTGTAGCCACTTGTTTGAAGTAAAGTCACCAAACGAATTTGCTTCGCTTGCGTAAGGAAAGCCATCTGGGCAGTTGCATTCAAGCTTGCACCCAGGAATGTAATTTTTTGAGTGGCTACCAGTTATAATTTTTTTGTTTACAGTACCCTAGACAAGTTAGAACCGTTTTACAAACGCCAGATGGTTTAGAAGAGTGTCCTTGTTTTCTGCCTGAATTAGACAATAGTCCAGGTATGGATACATTTGAATATTTCATTGCCTGCAAAATGCAATTACTGGAGCCAGGCACTTTGTGAAGACCCTGGGCGCAGTAGATAAGCCAAAGGGCAGTGCAGAGAACTGGTAATGCAAGTAGTCTGCTTTGAAGCGGAGGTATCTTCTGCAAGATTCCCTGATTGGGATATGCAGGTAAGCCTCTTAAATCTAGAGTTGCCAACCAGGCATCTTTGCTTAGCATAGGAAGTAACTGGTGAAGAGTCAGCATCTTGAATTTTGGAATGTCCAGAAAGGTGTTTAGAGTAGATAAGTCCAAATTGGACGCCATGATTTGTCTTTTCTGGGTACCAGGAAAAGTCTTGAATAGAAACCTTGTCCCTTTTCCTCTTCTGGTACTGGTTGAATAGCCCCCCCCCCCATGCTCATGAGGGAAAGTACTTGTTTCTGGGCCTCTGCCACTGATTTGGGGGCAGGTCTGGCCATCCGTTTGGAATTGGCAACATGTGGAAATGAAATTTGTATCCCTGTGATACTATATTTAAACCCAATTTGTCCTGAGTTATAAGTTGCCAGTTTCTTGCATAAACAGCCAGTTTTCCCCCCAAAGGAGCGGCTAAAAGGTAAGACTGCTTACCATAGGGAGGTGTCTTGTTTCCAGATTTGGAAGAGGAGGCACCCCATTGTTTTATTCTGAAAGTCCCTTGTGACTGAAACCTCGAGCCTTTGGGATGTATGGGTTTGACTTGAGTGGCTCTTGAAGGAACCGGAAAGGACCAGTTCTTAGTAGGCCAGTGCCTACTACATCTTGGAGGTTGCACTTGTAAGAAATCTTTCACATTTTGCATAGATTTAGCTTTACCGTCCATCTTTTTTAAAACTTCTTCAGCCTTATTACCAAAGAGACGGTCCTGTTGTAAAGGAGCATCCAACAATTTTGCTTTAACATGATCAGGTAGATTTTGCTCTTTGAGCCAAGCATGCCTTCTTAGCACAGACCCAGTTACAACAGACCCAGTTACAGCAGCCCTGCAAGAGGCCTCCAAAGAATCAAAACCACATTGCAAAGTATGTTTTCCAACTTGTTAAGCTGAATGCAATAAATCCTGTAAGTCTGTTTTCCACACAGTCAAAGTATCATTTTCTGTTTAAGCAGTCCCATGATATGCTGTTGATATTTCAGCATATGAAACTGACAGCTTAAAGCCCTGAATGCCAAGGTTGCAGAAGTGTAAGCCTTCTTACCCCATCTATCCAGCGCCCTGGAATCACTATTAGAAGGAGTAGGATTTTTAGCAGTAGACGCCTTAATGCACTTGGGACCCTGATAAATGGTTTCAGGATCTGCAACAGGATTTTTGAAAATAATTTGTGGGAGTCAGGAACCCTGTAGTATCTATCTGGCTTACAAGGAGCCGGAGGCAGAGAATCAGGAGTCATACTAGATTCTGAAAAAATATCAACAATGTCTAGAACAGGAGGTATAGCCAAAGGCCTATGCTGCAGAAGAAGAAAATCCCCAAGTCTCTTATTAGATTCAGAGAAATCCTGACTTTCCCAGTGGAAATGTTCCCTTAAGGTATGTAAAGTTTCCCCAAAAGAAAAATCCTCAGGGGGAGAAGCAGAAGGAATGGAATCATCTGCATCAGAGTCCTCATAAGTAGGTATAGACAATTCCTGTTCATTAGAAGAGTCAGAAGAAATAGAATCCTGTTCAGAAGATTCATAATCAATGTCTTGCCTAGGCCTCTGAGAAGGGGGGGGGGGGGGTTGGCTACCCCTGATAAGAGTAATTAAATCTTCAGCCATTTTGATCATTTGTTTTTTAAGCATAGGGGCCTGTACATGTGGCCCAGGCATCAGTTTTTTAGGCATAGGTCGAGATTTTGGCCTTTGTTTTGAAGATGGCGTCAGTCTAATATACAAATCTGTAGGCCTGAAAACACCCTCAGAAGCCGGTGCCTGCACGGCGGCTCCGGACCCATCCAAGGTAGAGACATCCGCGGGTTCCATGATTGAAGTATCTCGGGGCATACCGGACTCCGAATGGGTCTCAGTAGAGGCCTGCGAATCAGAAGTAGCAGGCATCAGGGGCTGCAAAAGCACCTCACTGAGTACCGGCGAACTGGCAACTGGCTTAGTAGAAGCGTCGTCAGCAGGTTTGGACCTCAACAGCCTATCTTTTTCTTTGCGTCTTTTAGGTATTCCGGTAGTCGGATTGCTAACAGACGACATTTTTGGATAATTAAAGCATGAGACAAAATATTTAGAAGCAAAAATGTACCGACGTTTGATAGTGCGTTGATTAAATAAAGCACAAAACCGACAGCAAGGTACGTTGTGGTCAGGGCCTAGGCAAGGAATACAGTACAAACAAAAATCCTTATGAGGTATTTGCTTCCCACAAGTAATGCAATTATTAACTTTTACTGACATCGGTAAGGAGCAAGAAAAAGTTTCCCCAACGGGGTACTTAGCTTTTTAGTTGAAGACTTCGGATCTGAAACTCGAAAATGAAAATTTCAGGAGTCGGCTGACCGGCACTTACCAACTGCTTCGGGCACCACGAGGCAAGAAAGACTGATGTATTGGCGTTGGCTGCATGTTTTATACCCCTGTCAATCTGACGTCATAGAAGAAGGGACAGCAACCGACGCAGGACCCAAGACTTTGTTACTCAGGCCGACTAAGGGCAACCTGCCAGCAGATTACCCAAATGTAATGACTGCAACAGTGAAACACGAAGAACATCTGGAATTCCCCTCAATACAGAGAGATCATCACTGTACTGTTGTAACTGCTGCTCTGTAACTTCATGGAGTACCTGCAACTTGATTTAATCCATAATTTGGTAAAAGGGGTTGCACTTCAAGGGGAAAAATAAACAACTACGTCCTAAAGAGATGGGAATATTGCCCTTGTAGAATCTGGCAAGTCCTAGTAATATACTCAATGTCTAGCACAATGGGCTAAACGTAATACAGGTAGCAACTGTAGCAACTACATTATTAAGTAGAAATACATCTATACATACCAGTGTATCTGCAAGTACTAACATATGAAATTATCCATGTGGAAGCCTTTGCAAATTCTAAGGAAAAAGTACCAAGTCAAGCACAAATACATACAGTTGACATGTCTAGGACTTACTGAGAAAAGTGAAGATGAGAAAATAAGGAACAACCCTGAATCTATTGAAGTGAGAAGTAAACAATCATCGTTCAAGACAAAAGCATGACAACAGCTAGATCTTGATGCGCTCTCTACCCCAGCAGAGAAATGTTGAACTGACATGATTATAATGGGTTTTAGGAGGGGCTGTAAGTGGCAGTGGATGCAAGTACCAGATCTGATCACTATCTTATATCGCATAAGCATAATACTGTAAATAAAAGGAAATCTTCAGTGTCTTGGTGCCTGCCATGAAATTTACCAGCACTTTCTCACACTGTACATCTGATAACCCCACACACAGCAAAGCAAACTGACTCTATGGAGTCCTCCTCTTCACTAGCCTAATCTTGGTGGACCTACAAAACATCAACTTCTTTCTTAAACAATAGGATGGATAAAGAGACAGCTGGCATAGAGGAAACTTTAATGCTTCATTCTAAACCCCAGGCTAAAGTGGTCAATGTGGTTTCTAGGCATGATTCAAGCCTTGCAGAGTGAGACAAATCTGCATACAATGGAAGCTAGGGTGGTGGCTTCTGAAGATCAAGCTAGGAAAAACATTCACATTCTGGACGTACCAAAAAGGAAGAGGACACAAACTGTATGGAGTTTATTGGAAGGATGGTACCAGAATGGACTAGAATATAGTTGGATTACCTTGGTATTCAGAAGGCCCGCCATGTTTTTCTTCCACAACTTCACCCAAAATTCCCCCATCCAATATTGGCCCACTTCTGAAACTACCTACTAAAGGAAAGCTTTCTCTCTTCTCTGTGGGAACCTGGTAAGATCACATTCAAAGGCTCTTCCACCTTTTTTCTTAATGATTTCTTAGAGGAAACTTATAGATGCAGATCTATACTCCTGCCAGCAATGAAGTTTTGCTGCCAAAATAAATTGAAATTTAGACTGATTTACACCCTATGGCATTCAAGGTAACTTTGGAAGGGAGTTTTTTTTTTTTTTTTTTTAACTAATTCTGAGGATGCCATTTCTAAAAGAAAGCATAGTTTGAATGCTTGTTCCAACACAATCAACGGAGTTGTCACAACATGGTGGTTCATCTGTGAAGGAACCGCGGCTGAAGTAGGTAATGCACAAAAGAAACGGTTAAGCTTAGAGGAGCAAAAGCTCAAGTACCAGCTACTTGTTATCCTCCCTGAGTTGCTGCCATAGCATTGCACTTTTCATCATGATTTAACTATTTACGAGAGGCTTTAGCCTTCACCTAGGAAGGATATGAAGCTTTCAGATTGCAAACAGACTTTTTCCTGCATTAGTCAACTCCTGAAGTTAAGCATGTTGTATTTTACAAAACATTGTTTCTCCCTCTAATACATATTTTATTTTTTGTCTGTTCATTAAACATCAGTGGCAATCGTAACAGCTGGTGGAGAATGGCTGTACTTTGGGATCTTGACACCACACATCAATCTGACACTTTTCTAGATGGTTAGTACTCTTCTTACTTTATACGATTCCCTTCTTGGAATATCAATGGATTCCTAAACTCAGTTGAAAGGGCCAAAATATTTACTTACCCATTGCAGCTGAATCTGGATCTCATTTTTCTTTAAGAAACTTACTTGTCAGAGTCGCAGCATGCTTAATATCAGAGCTTTGGCTGGCTAACATCTACCTGAAATCAGCTGGACGTATAAGTGAATTTAAGTACACTTATCTGCTCTTTTGCATATAGTACTGTATTTAATTTATTTGTGTTTTTCACTGAATATTAACCCATCTGAAGTTGTGGCTCTTTCTCTACAGTTAGTTCCCCACCCACCCCCTCCTTGTTCTTGTTTTGGTGTTAATGTCCGTGGCTTTGAAACTGCCCGCCCCTCTTGTAGATTTGTATTTGGATACTCCTGGGCCCATCTCATTTGCTCACTTAACTGAGTGCAGTGAGATCATATTCTGATTTCAGGCACTCCTACTGTGTACAAAGAGAGCATTTGGGAAGGTCATTTTAATCCTGCTCTGTTCCCTCCCTAAAAAAAAAATTTATATATATATATTATATATATATATATATATATATATATATATATATTTTATTCAGCTGCTCTTACTGTAACTGTCTTAGTTGCTCTTCTGCATGCTATCTGTTCAGTCGCTCTTACTCTGCACTTATGACTGCGTGTTAGTAGCCTTCTAATTTACTGCCTTCTGCACTTGTTTTCTAGTCATTTGTTAATTTAATTGCATTTATTTGAACTGTATTTGCTGTAGTGTTGCTACACACTCGGGTGTGCTGGCCTGCACTACAATTTGAATTGTATTTACTGCTGTTTTAGCTGCTTTTCTGTAACAAAAAAAAAAAAAAAATCTAAGCTTGTTTCCTGCCTTTCCTGTAACTAGTCAAGTCCAGACACAGACTTGCTGTATCCAGGACTGTTGGTAAGCTTCTGAGCCCCCCAAGCCTTTCTATGTTGGAGGGAAGCCTTCTAGCCTATCAGTGGGAGTGGCAAGCACTAGGCAGCCTATCTACCACGGGAAGAGTGGGTTTTGGTCCTGAAACTGTAGTTCATTGGCCGTTTGGACAGTTTTTCCATCTCTTTCTACTTTCTGGTTAAAAGCCCGTTTTGCATTTGGTCCCTGCCTTTCCTATAACTAGTGTAGTCCAGGTACAGATTTGCTGTATCCAAGACTGTTGGTAAGCTTCTGAGCCCCCCCCCCCCCAGCCTTTCTGTGTCGGAGAGAAGACTTCTAGCTTATCAGTGGGAGTGGTAAGCACTAGGTAACCTATCTACCACAGGAGGAGTGGTTTCTGGCCCATAAATTATAGTTTATTGGCCGTTTGGGAAGCTTTTCCATCTCTTTCAACCTTCTGATTTAAAAGTCTGCGTTTACACTTGTTTCCTGCCTTTCCTATTACTAGTCTAGTCCAGGTACAGATTTGCTGTATCCAGGACTCTTTGTAAGATTCTGAGCCCCCCCAAGCCTTTCCGTGTTGGAGGGAAGCCTTCTAGCTTATCACTGGGAGTGGTACACATCAGGTAACCTATCTACCACAAGAGGAGTGGTCTCCAGCCCAGAAATTGTAGCTACTGGCTGTTTGAGCAGTTTATTCCATCTCTTTCAACATTCTGGTTTGAAAGCCGCACTTGTGCCGGTTTCCCACCTTACCTATAAATAGCCTAGTCCGGTTACAGAGTTGCTGTATCCAGGATTGTTAGTAAGCTTCTGAGCCCCCCAAGCCTTTCTGTGTTGGAGGGAAGCCTTCTAGCTTATCAGTGGGAGTGGTAGCCTATCCTCCATGGGAAGAGTGAGTTTTGGCCCAGAAGTTGTAGTTTATTTGGCCGTTTGGGCAGTTTTCCATCTCTTTCAACTTGCTGGCTTTAAAAGCCTACGTTTCCCCGCCTTTCCTGTAACTAGTCTAGTCCAGGTACAGATTTGCTGTATCCAGGAGTCTTTGCAAGCTTCTGAGCCCCCCAAGCCTTTCTGTGTTGGAGGAAAGCCTAGCTTATCAGTGGGAGTGGTAAGCATTAGGTAGCCTATCTACCACAAGAAGAGTGGTTCCTGGCCCACAAATTGTAGCTATTGGCCGTTTGGGCAGTTTTTTCCCATTTCTTTCAACGTTCTGGTTTAAAAGCTACACTTGTGCTTGTTTCCCATTTTTCCTGTAACTAACCTACTGGGTAGCACCAGAAAGCCTTAAACTGATACAAGCCTTCTAGCTTAGAAGAGCGACTATGGAGTGATTAAGTATCAGTTTTCTGTACTTTCTTGCTGTACTTAACTCTTTTCCACCTAAACGCAGATTTTCCAGCGTTTATTGTGATTTAAAAGCTTGTTTTTTTTTCACATATTGTACTTGACTGCTTGCACTTTTAAAACTTTTTTTGTTTAATTTAACTGTTGTAGGCTACACACTAAAGTGTGATAGCCTTTTCTGATCGTTTGTAGTCGTTTAAAGCTGTTTTTAGTGTATTTTTTTTACTGTTTTTGCTTTATCTTTTCAAAAAAAAAAACAAAAACAAAACAAAACAAAAAAAAATCCTTCTTTCCTACCTTTCTAAGCTAGTACAATCCAGTTTTCACACTAGTGCTGAATTCAGGGCTGTGATACTAGTTTCTGAGTTCCCCATACCTTACTTGGATAGAAGGAAGTTTCTCTGTTCACCTGTGAGAGAGGGGAGCTTTGATCAACCTATCCTGTCCCTGGAGGAGTGGTTCCAGCCCAGAAGTTAGTAGTTTATTGGCCATTTTGGGCTAATTTCTAACTCTTTCATTTCCCTACTATAAAAACCACGTTTGCACGGTTTTGAGCAGCGGTCAATGCCGGTTAGCTACGGTTAAATTATTCCCAGCTCCACTAAGTCTCCTCTTCAGTTTTTCCCTTGAAACTAGTTTAACTCTCAACCTAAGCATTCAAAAAGCATCTTACAGCCCAGCACCTGCTCAGACCTAATAGCAAGCACTAATATACCCTGACACTGATTGCCCAGTAGGGCAAGGCTCTTTATTCACCCCTCACCAACCAAGTGACTAAGCAGCCCACCCTACTATTCAGGAATGAACAAAGGGCAACTTCAGGTGCACTCTCCAGTCCAGCTGGTGAATCTGGGTATCCTGAGGCAATGTTACAACTGCATCATGTACACAGACAACCCTCTCCTCTTACCACAAAACACTAACATATGCAAGAGATGCAATTATACAGCCAAACTGGAAGCTAAGCCGTCTCCACCCAAGACTGGAACAGTCAGTCAAGAGAAGGTTAACACTTGCACCACACCTCCAGTCGCACACAGACCTACTAAAACAGCACTGGCAAAAAATACACATACACAAAATCATACTCGGAGGCTCTAAATAAAAACCTGCAAAAGCATCAGAGACCTCCAAAGCAGACACCCAAACAACCTGCACTTCCCGTCACAAACCAGACAACACATAAAACACAAAATCAGTGTGCCGCATAATCACAGCCCTTAAGGCGAAATAACATACCTAACGCACTGGCAACACGCGACTATAGTCAGGCATACTGATGTCCCACTCACTAGGCTGGACAAGGAGAAGGTTACTGTTAGCTGCCTGTCGGGAGCCAGAATCCGTCACATAACACAAGCACTCAGGTCACTCCAGAACAAGTACAAATATGACTCTGTCATTGCTCATGTTGGTGTGAATGGCCTGAGACATACCTCCCTGGACTACATGAAGAGACATGGAAGAGCTCTCTGATCATGCAGCTCAGGCTGGTATGACCCTGAGTAGCATCCTTCCCTCACCAAGAATGATACCTCAGTATAAAGAAAAAAATATCAATTTCAACAACTGGCTAAGCTTCTGGTGTCATTCAAAGGGGATCCAGTGTCTGTCAGCCTGGGACGACATGCTCGACAAGCCTCGTTGCTTCGCCAGAGACTGCTTGCACCCGTCATCCCCAGGCTTTCGAATACTGGCCAAGGCTCTTGCTGCCCCCATAGTGCCTTTTTTAGGCAAGGCTCAAAAGTCAAACCCACCTCCGTAAACAGCACAATTAACAAAAAACTGAGGGTTATGCTACTCAACGGCAGGAGTTTAAATCTCAAAATGCACGCGCTTGGAGCACTCCTCAGTATGGAGAACGTCAACATCTGTGCAGTAACTGAAGCCTGGTTCAAGGCTCCAGAGAGCACCCCAACACTACCGGGCTACAACTCATACCACACGTTTCGGCCACAGAACACAGACCGAAACACAAAAGGAGGGGGGTGTATCCATATTCATCAAGGATACCTACACCTCCAGGTTAGTGGCGCAGCATGATACCTCTGAGATCATCCATGTGCAACTAACATCAGGCAAATCTGCAATGCAAATTGCGGCCTGATACAGATCACCCTCCATGACCCAGGACCACCACTCCACCTTTCTGGAGATGCTGGAAAACATGAAGGTCCTACCAAACACCCTGATATTGGGTGATTTCAATTACCCTACCATTCACTGGGAAAACTACTAGAGTACAAATTCTCAGCCCCAGAGCTTCCTGGAATTCATCAACTCAAATGCCCTGGATCAGCTGGTAAACTCCCCTACCAGAGATGAAAACATATTGCACCTAGTCATCACCAACAGGGGCGACAGGTGTTCTACACCGGAGGTCAACCAGTCACTGGTTAGATCAGACCATAAACTAATCTCACTGGATGTCCACACCCCACCACCACCTCCAACTAAAGAAACCACAGTAAAAACTTTTCTAAAGCAAACTTCACCTTAAGACAGAGGTGGTAAGTTTCACAGCCCCCATGCTAAAGGATAATGCTGCCCAAGATGCAGAAATCTTTACAAATGCACTCTATGAGCACCTACACGGGATGCATGGATCATGCCATCCCTAGCAAAACCAAGACTCACTCCTCTAAGAAAAGGAAACCAGTTTGGTGGACCCCTGCAATAAACAGGCTATACAATAGGAGGAGGAAACTAGTTCAGAAAAAAAGCAAATCCCAAGAAGGAAAGACATCCCTGATCAGTATCAGTAAGAAACTAAAGGTCCCTCACGAAATCATCCAAGGCTAACTTCGAAAGAAAAATAGCCAAGGATTCAAAAGATAACCACAAAGCCTTCTTTAGCTATGTTAAGAATCTAAGTGGAAACTCGCAGGAATGCACTGAACTAGTGCAAAATAGCACAAAATATACTTAATCTACTGATATTGCCAACATCCTGGCAGATAGATTCAGTGCAAACGTCACCCCCCTCTCACCTCCAAAAGGGCCTACAACAATACCGGAAAAGTGTAGTGTCCCAAAAATCACCGACGCACAGGTGAAAACATCCCTTTCAAAAACCAAAAACACAGCGTCAATGGGACCAGATGGTGTCCCAGGCTGCGTCTTGCACGAACTACAGAACAAACTAACCCCCCCACCTAAATACGCTGTTAAACCTCAGCCTCTCCACAGGCTACGTGCCCATATAATGGCGCACAGCAACGGTTATTCCTCTCCACAAAGGAGGGGCCACAACTGACCCTGGTAACTATCGCCCCATAAGCCTGACTAGCCTGGTCTGCAAGGCTATGGAGCACATCATCATGGAACTCATTAACAAAGACATTGGACACTTCCAAACACTTGACCTGACCCAGTTCGGCTTTAAGGGCAGATCATGCCTACTAAACCTAGTTGACGTCTTTGAGACAGTCACCAAGGCCATAGACAAGGGAAAGGTGGTTCACACAGTCTACCTTGACCTTGCCAAGGCTTTCAACACCATTCCCCACTCTGGTATTACAGAAAAACTCACCAGCCTGAACATAAACCCCTATGTCACGAGATGGGTTGCCAACTGGCTTACAGACAGAATTCATACAGTAAGAATAGCGAGCTCCAGGTCCAACTCTAAACCAGTCACAAGTGGTGTCCTGCAAGGCTCGGTCCTGGGACCCCTACTGTTCGGCATATACTTCTCAGAAGTACAGGCAGACACAGGAGGACTATGGCTAACCAAGTTCGCTGATGACTCCAAACTGGGAGCCATAATTGACACACTAGCTGACACGGACATCCTCCAAAAGGGCCTTACTGAGACGGACACCTGGTGTCAAAGTCATGGCCTCAAGCTAAATGCCAAAAAATGCATAGTCATCCCATTTGGGAAAAAAACACCCACGAATTACCACATAGGTGGCAGCCCCCTTAATACAGAAGGGGTAATAAGAGATCTGGGGACGCAGGTAGATAGTAATCTCTCCTTTGACAATATTGCCAAAGTAGTTAGGAAATCCATCTATGTGGCCCATCTAATTACTAAAGGGTTCGCATCTATAAAGGGGTTATAGTGCCCCTCTACTCGTCACTCATTAGACCCATCATAGAGTACAATGTCCCATTTGGGATGTACCTCACAAGACACTTCCAACAGCTGGAAAGCCCACAAAAGTACCTCACCAAGAGGATTACTGGCCTCAAACATATGTCCTATGCAGCCCGACTGAAAAAAAAACTCCGGCTGTACTCAGTGGCATATCGCTTACTCAGAGGTGATCTCTGCCTGACTTGCAAAGCCATGTCCAACTCAGAATTGATGGACACGCTCCACCTAAAGAAATCCAAGTCACTGCGAGCCATACGCTCTAGTGAGCTAAACCTCACCACAACAATAAACAGAACATGCTGGAGGGATAGATTCCTGTCACAGAGACTCCCCATGCTTTGGAACAAAATTCCAAATTACATCAGGCAGAGCCCCTCACTAACACTCTTCAAGAGAAACCTTGATGAGTGGATGGGTAACAGAAAATACACAACTGGGATCACTTCATTGGCTCTGCTTGACAGAGGACCAGTTAATCAATGGGGTGGCGAAAGCCGGCACACTCTGGCTAGGCTTATAAATGCCCTCGGGCAGATAGCCTAGTACCTACCTATGAACCTATTATATTATATAAATTTGGTTTTGTTTTGGGAGACATGGCAACAGTGCAAGGCCATAAAACAATGTGATACTTTCAAAAAATGGCCAGCACAATGTTCGGTGCAATAATCATAATTTAATTAAAAGGTCCAGATAACGTGCAACTAATATATCAAAGGCAAACTGGTTTTGGCCCAAAGTCTTCCTCAGTGCCAAAATAATTTAAAAAATACATCAACACCCTTACACAACATATCTGAAAAAAAAAAAAAAACACACACACCCTTTTTCCAAAGCCAATCAAAATGCATCATTTAGACCTGGAGGAAATAACGCCCCTAGTCTCACAATCAAAGTACATTATTTTTTAGTTAATAAATCATGCCATCCAAGTTTATTTGGTCCCTTAAACGATCTATAGCCATAAATCTAAAAACATTACTTGCACATTACCTGGACTTTTTGATAACTGATTATTACTGCACCGAACATTGTGCTGGCCATTTTTTAAAAGACATGGTTCATACCCTACAATCAGGAGATGATGCATTGTAATACTACGCCAGAGAGGCCTTAACTTAAAGATTAGAGAAATACTCTGGGTAGATGGAGTGGATGTGTAACTATTAAATGTCAGCTTGAAGGAGCTCTGTATATGCTAATAAATGTGCATAATCCACCTGGTACATCAACTTCAGAAATAAGGAGAGTTACAAATGAATGGGCTGCATTTCAAGATACGTTGTCAGTCTGGGGGAGGGAAACTGGAATACTATTTTCTCATCAAAAGAAGCTCAGTTTGTCCCTAGTTTACTACTCCTGCCTTCACTGGGAAAGCTTCTAAGCAAAGTTTGTGGCTTACTAGTTATGAATGATTCACATTATTTGGTGCCTTCCCCACTCTGGTCTAATATATACTTCACCTCAAATTATGTAGTTTTTTCTAGAATAGAATAGACGCATTCTAATAATGAAAGTACCATAACAGCAGATGTCCTACTGATCACTGTTGCAGTTTTCCTGACAAGTGGAATAGCCTGCCAAGGACAGTCATAAGTTCGGCCAGCATACCAAAGCCTGGGCCCTTCCACACTCCATACATCATATGCATATGATCCAAGCCCAAAGGCAGGAGGTACATAAGGTAACGCATGGGTGCAAATTATTTCAGAACTTACTTGCCCCAGGACAAAGAATGGAACAGAAGAGGTAACTATTTACACATATACATATCCACCACAGAAAGGAAAAAGGAGAGACATCCACTTCTACAAAGGGACACAAGTCTAAAAGACAGGGAAGGAGGGTTGGCTATAACACTGTAACAGTGAACTGAACAGTAGGACATCAGTTAATAGTAAGGTCTTACACCACTACACTATGCCCTTCCAAGGTCACTGTTGCAGAATTCATAAGTGGGAGAGTACTAAATACTGAAGTGAAAAGGAAGAGGAAGACAAGATTATGAACCTATGAAGATTAGGGTTCAACAAACCCTAAAGGATGGACTTGGCAAAACCTGCTCTGGCCTTAGAAATCACATCCAATTTGTAGCGTTTAGTGAAATTATGAACAAAGGACCATGTGAATGCCTCAAGAATGGTTCTAGAATCCAGACCCTTGATAAAAACTCCAGAGGAAACTACATCCCTAGTACAATGAGCCTTGACAAAGGAAGAAAGCCATTTCCGATAACAAAAATAAATAGCATTGGAAATCCAGTAAGAAATGGCTTGCTTGGAGACTGGTTAAACCTAATCATCTTGAAGAGATACAAAAAGAGGAACAGATTTCCAAATGCCATTAGTCTTATCTAATAATTAAAAGCTTCTAAAGCAAATCTAAAGAATTAATAATCCTCTCCGTTTTCTTCAAAGTGGAAGGAAGACTGATGGATTGATTCAAGGGCAGTTTATTGACCACTTTAGGCATAAAAAAGGAGCAACGTTTTAGGAAAGAAATGGTAAATGTCTAAAGGGACAAAGGTCAGTTTTTCCTTAACATAATTCAGGTCCCAAGGAGGAAGAAAAGGTTTTCTTGGTGGTTTAATGTGAAGGGCACCTTTCAAAAATTGCATGACCTCAAATCAAGTTGAAAGGGCTGAATCTACAGACAGACAAGTAGAAATGGCTGGCAAATGACCCCTAACAGAAGAGTATGCCAATCCAGAGTTGAGCAACTCACAGAAATAGAACAGAACAGTAGCAGTTCTCACTGTAAATGGGCCTTTGGTTCTTTTTTGCAATACAAAGGTCTCTTCCAGTTACGTGTAAAAGGTTTTCTAGCCTCCTGTAAAATCTGAAGCGCATCCTCAGAAAAATGGTGACTGAAAGGAAATAAAAGGTCTACATTATTGAAAGGAAGGTGAATGAGAGAGCCTTTGGTTCTGTGTGAGCAAGTCCATCCCGTGGGATAACTTGTGATGACTGCCACTGATCAGGTGAAAAAGGGGAAATCAGTGGTGTCTGGGTCAAAAGGGACTAACCAACAAGACTTCTGGTATGTCCTTCATAACCTTTTAAAGGACTCGTCAAAAAAGGGACAGGAAGGATGGTAAAGAGGAATCTTCCTTTCCACAAATAAGACATGGCGGCCATCTTCCATGCCTGTGAGCTTGGGTCACCAGAAAAAAACTCCATCTGTGGAGTATCCCCACTGATGTATAATGTCCAGTTAGACCTCCAAGTTTAGCATCCATTTGTGAGGGTCTGCTCAGGATATTTGCCACTGTGTTCCTCTCTGAGGGAATATAAACTGCCTGATGAATAGGACTGTGTTGGACAGCAATCTCCCATGCCATCACGGCTAGTTTGCTCAAAGGTGGTAAGACTTTGCCACCTTAGTTGTTAATGTACTACTACACAACTGTGGTGGTCTGTGAATATCCTGATGGGGCCTGGGGACCAGAGATAATGAAGGGTCAGAATCAGGGCCATATCCTTTGTTTGTGAGATCTTTTCTGTCTCTGGAAGACACCCCCCCCCCAAACTTAACATTGCTAGAACAAGCCCCCTCATGGCAGGTCAGAAGTATCTGTGCACAGCTGATGAGCTGGGGTAGAAACCAGAAAAGGAAGCGCCAGACTGATGGAAATCTGTCTGATCAAAATTATTTCCTTCCTGAGACAAGGCAAGAGACAAATTAGGAAGTCTAATGGGTGTCAGTGCTGAAGCCATACAGACTTAAGTACCTCTACAGCCTTCTCATGTGGAGTCTGACAAATGGAAACCTAGGAAAAGTGGATGCCGTGAACCTAAAGACTCTCAATCTCTTACTAAGGTCACCCACAAGGAAGGTGGCTCTGAAAGAACTCTGTCAGAAGCAGTACCTTATCCATAGGAAGGAAGGTGGTTAGAATGTTGATCCTGCATTCTAAGGAAGTCAAGTCTTGAAACTGCATCAAGATAGATTTACGAATCCCTAGTCTTAATAGATGATCTTCTGTGAAATCCAGGTCTTTCTGAAGAGAACCTGGAAAAGGAGCCTGAAGAAGTCATTCAGATAAGGAAATATAAGAATGCCCTGAAGTCTGCAAAAGGTTATAAGAGGAGCTAGGCAATTGGTAAATACCCTTGTGGCTGCAAAAAAAAAAAAGGTAGAGAACTGAGGATGAGATGAAGACATAGAATCTCAAGAATTTCCTGAAAATAGGATTAATAGGGATATGGAGATATGTATCTTTCAAATACGGGGTAACTAGAAAGGTCTGAGGTAATATGATAAGAAAAGAGGACTGAAGAATTAGCAGCATGAAATCTGGTACAATAAAAAATGTTGAGTAAGGAAAAGTGCAGAACAGGCTGCCAGGAACCCTCTTATAAGAACTAAGAACATCCTGGAGTAAAATCCTCTGCCATATTGAGGAGGAGGAACTGGATGAACAATTTCCCATCTCATAAAATCCTGCAGAAGTGGAGGAAGCAGATACAAGTGGTTTTGAGGAGGCCAAGGAATTGCTGAGAAAAGACGGACTCTCCAAGACATTTTGTACCCTTCTATAATGGGAAGAACCCACCTGTCCACAGTGATTTCCTACCAAGCTGGAAGGGAAGTGCATATTTCGAACAGGAGAGATTGACCGAAGGAAGGGGAGGAAGTAAAAGGTGACAGTTATAAGGAAGCCGGCTTATCAGGAAAGGAGGTTTTCTCACCCTTGGAATCCAGTCCTGATTTATCCTGAAATTTTCCTTTAGTCCTTGTTTGCGCCGTCTCCTAACAAAAGGTCCCGTTTTTAAAGGAAAATTCCACTGGGACTTGAGGACAGGAAAAAGGAAAGTCTGTTTCACATTTTGCATAACATTCCCTTTATCCTGAAAGATCTTAAAATGTTAAGCAGCAGAAAACTCAAATACTGTCTGCCTGAAAAAGAATCTATTTGGCCTTAATATCCTCTGGAATGGACTGAGGGGTCAGCCGCTCTGGTACATGCACCTGCAGCATAACAACTGCACTTGATAGTGTGTCTGACCACTTGAGAGGCAAAGTGAAGAAAAAATAAGCCTGAGGACTTGGCAAGACTTCACTCAAGGTATGTTTAAAGCCATTATGTTTGTGAATCCCCCTCAGGACTTTCAGGCTCTACCTTCTGATGTTCCTCCTCCTACTCCACTTAAAAGTTCTCAGATTCAGACATGTCACTGAGTGCTTATCTCGGATTAAACCAAATAGATAACCAGAATTTTGTCATATGGATTTGAAAGTCAACAGCCCAAAAGGCCAAGATGGCACAGGTGTACACTTTCTTGCTTTACTTTACCATGGCCTTGCTATCCTTATTCAGTAATCAAGACATCAAGGGCAAGGCAGCAGTTTTGTGGGTATATAGAGAGAAACATCAAAGGATCAGAAGGGTTTTTATATACAAATTTCTATTCATCAGGGACTTTATTAAATCTATCAAGTTTCTTAGAGAGAGAGGTCGGAGACTTAGGATTCGGGGAATAGTAAAAATATGTAGAAAAAGTTTCCAAAATGGGCTGTGGGGGACTAGCAGAAGGCTTAGGAGCATCTGCAATACGGCATACTATCTCTGGTGGAGTCAGATATTTTGGCACCCTGACACCTGAAATGCTTCATCATTTTAATAGTGGTATCCGTAAATGAAATTTCCTCTACAGGGGAATCAGGGAAGAGTGACTCCTTTTCTCTAGAAGTCTTAGCCGGGGGGTTATGAATTTGAGAAGAATATAACAGTCTTCATTAGAATACTGCTTCTCCCTTACAAAAAGATACACTATGCCTTTTAAGTGGAGTAGGAGGAGGAACATCAGAAGGTAGAGTCTGAAAGTACTAAGGGGGATTCACAAACATAATGGCTTTAAACATGCCTTGAATGAAGTCTTGCCATTCTTTTGGAAGGTCTCTCAATTTAAGTGGGAGAAGTATGCTTAGTTTGCTGCTTTTTCTTTGATGAACATTTGCCTGTACAAACCTAGGAGGATCGGAGCCTGAAGAACTTCAATTAAGAACAGGGTACCCAATTTTCTGACAAGATGTTTGAGAGACCCCCCCCCCCCGATACCTCAGAAATAACCAGCAGAGATGCACGCTTTTCTTATACACAATAGAAGCTGGATCCATCCCAGCAGATGTGGGAACAACCTCCGAAGGGGTCACAATAGCAGGGGCAGGCACTGAATCGGACAGCCCGAAGTCTCATCATCTGGTTTAAGTTTCTTAGATTTCTTCTTAGGAAGTGGCTAGATGTCAGGGAGGGTAGACTCTGGTGACATCATGACTTGAATGATTTGTCTGAGTCTTTGACTCTCCAAGTAAACAGACGAACAGAGACGGCTGTGATGGGTCTCAGGGATGAAAGACTGACAAGATCATACACTACCTATAATTCAGAACCAAGACAATTGTCTTGATAATCCTTATGAGGAATCTGCCTCCCACATTCACATTTTTCACTTCTGGATGACATGTACAAAAACTGTAGAAGCAGATAAGAAAAGGAAGGATACTCAAAGGGATACTTATCTGTCCAATGGCTAGGAAGCATCACTAGGTCGTGCGAATGACAGACCGAAGACAAAGTTCTGTTTTTGGATTGGTGGCAAATAAGCTCAGAGGTAATTCACACCTGTACATCCCGTATGTATCACCTGCCTTTGGGGTTAGGTCATGCACTGGATGTATGGCATTTGGAAGGACACCTGGCATGCTGGCTAGATTTACAGACATCAATTGCAGGATCCCACTTGTCAGGAATACTGCAACAACGACCATGGAAGGACATCACAGTAACAGGGTGCAGTCTCTTCAGATTCTACATATCTATATTCTCTATATACACTGATCACTTTCCATTAATGCTGGCATGGGCTCTACAAGTGGCTAAATTTCTGATGTTTTGAAGAGTAAATCTTTACCTTTGTTGGGGAGCCAAGTTTAAAGAGTATGTTGCAGAAGTTATTCAGAGTAGGAAAGGGAAGAATGTGCCTTCCCCAGATGTTTACATAGAAGCTGGGATATACTGAAAGTAAGGCTTAGGCAAGTTATTCAGGGCCACAACAGCAGCCAAATTAACATTATTCAACTTCAATAGCGCTAAACTCTGAAGACAACTTGGATCACAAAAAAGTGTTCTGAAGAAGTCCCTAATTCATTAGGGATGAAAATGCTTAACTTTTAAATAAAGATCTTTGTTTTTTATGGCCGTAGTGTATGCTTTGGGCTATACCACCCCTAGCAGCCAAATTAACAACCCAGATAATTCGAGTAACAGCTTTAATGCAAAGCGCACACTAGCATCTTGGCTATATAGCCTTCAAGGAGTGAAATATCTGACAGAAGCTTATCTTTATACAATGACTAATAAAAATACCCCCGGCAATCAAACTGTACAATTAAATTAAAAATTTCCAATTACACTCAGTATTCAATCCATCTGGAATTAAAGTACCACATTTTAAAATAAAAAGATTCTTGTATAAAAGCTTATTCTTTATATCTACATTATCTCAAACATTAATACAAATCTCTTCCAACACAGTAACTTGTAAACCCCCAAATCACTATTATGACAATTTAAAATGGACTGCAACTGGACTTTCCAGCTTGCCTTTCTTAATATCTTACATTTTCTTGCAATCTAACTTTACTCTCACTGTCACTTACACAAAACATATCACAAGGGTATCTTAACACAAACACCTTCTGGATTACAACTGTATCTGCCATAAGTAGTGAGCTTAATTCCATTAACAAGCAAAAAACAAAACCACTGCACCAGATAAAAGTCCAGACCAGGCTCCAAAAATATAATGTAAGAAATCCAAACAGGCAAAAGATAAGCACGGCATAAAACCAAATGATTTATTCAATAAAGCACATGTAAGCGCTTTCGCATAGTGCTCCTACACTTCATCAGACGTAAAATTCTATCACAAGCCTAAACATTTTAAACACTGTTAAACCAATCACTGCTAGCAGCCTTTCCCCCTCCAGTTAAGTAATTAGTGGAAACCAAGTGTTTTAAAGTAACCTAACACTTCAGCAAAATAAGTATATTCCAACCACACCTTATATAATAGATTCCATATATAAATAAGACATACATTACAGATATCCAAGCATTATAATATAAATCATACATAAACCATTTTATCATGATGTTGCAAATACACTGAAGTTTTGGGAGATTTAATGCAGAACTGCATCAAGAAAATCTGAAACAGTCCTGCCATCCACATAGTTGACTGAATATGCACCTTATGTGAAGTTTACAATAAAAAACTTGAACTGCTACATAACAGCTCATCAAATTACTTAAATGTTCAAAAAACAAAACAAAAAATATAAACAAAGCCAAACATGTAACTAAATACCATTAACACAAATATGTATACAAGTAAAAACACAACAAAAACAAATGTATATATATACTGTATAAAAATATATGCGCATATATATATATATATATATATATATATATATATATATATATATATATATATATATATATGCAGTGGTAGTGCTGCGGTAGCGTCACCTCACAGTTAGACATAGCCCGTTCAATTCTCAGTTAGAGCGTCTTCTGTGTGGCGACATGCGTGAATGAGCGTTCCTTCGTTGAAGGTTGTGCGTTAGGCCCGGCAAGCCAGCACGTAAAAATCTACTGCCAATCATTAGCGGACCAGAGTTCCACTGTGGCGACCCCTAACCGGGAAAAGCCGAAAGACACAAACAAACAAATATATATATATATATATATATATATATGTAAATAATGTAAGCAAACACACCTATAACTACTATGTAAAGATATCTAGCAGCCAAGACAAAAAGTATGTGCTAAAAGGGGGGGGGTTAGCAAATGTAACCAAGCCTTCTGTCCCTTAAAAAGGGTTTGAGTGACAAAGCTTCATTGAAACCCATGCCCTTGTCAGCTTGTAGCAAAACGATCCATTTTTGGTCAATTTTTTCAAGTGTGTTCCTATTATTCCCCAACCTTATAATGCTTGGCAGGATCTCTATGATGAAAAATATGAATCTATGGATGATGCCTTCTTCAACAATGTGTTTGGCAACAGCACTTCGTATCTCCAATGTTACTGTAATATATATGTTCCCTAATCTTATCCCTTAATGGTGTAGTAGTCATGCCAACATAGAACTTAAAACACAGAACACATTGAGCTAAATATATAGCATTAACAGTAGAACAATCAGCATAATGCCTAAAAATATATTCTTTATTTCTATCAGGATGTATAAAAACGTTATTTGCAATATAATTGCAAAAATGGCAATGTCTACAACCAAATGTTCCTGGTCTCTTAGAAATAGTTTTGCTGGTTACCATATCAGTTCTATGACAAAGCCTATATTTTAGTGATTTCAAATTTTTAAGTAACTTTTGGATGTGTCCCCACAACTTGTTCTCTCTCATTATTTGCTGTTAGGACATGCCAATTCTTACGTATAATATCCATAACTTTCTTGTCAAAGTATAAGGTAGATGATCTATATTCTCTTTTATGACAGCCATCTATCCTGTTAAAAGGTAGCATGTTCCTTTCTGAGGAATAAGGTTTACCTCTACCTTCCATTTCCCTATTGGCCATTTGTAAATGTTCAACACATTCAGCCTCAGTATATCCTCTATCCCTAAACTCTTTCTTTAATAATTTCTGTTAATGTTCTGTTTGCATGTCCTAACAGCAAATAATGAGATAGAGCAAGTTGTGGGGACACATTCAAAAGTTACTTATAAAAATTTGAAATCACTAAAACGTAGGGTTTGCCATAGAACTGGCATGGTAACCAGCAAAACCTTTTTTAAGAGACAAGGAACATTTGGCTGCAGACACTGGCATTTTTGCAAATAAGAATGTTTTTATACATCCCGATACAAATAAAGAATATAATTGTTGGCATTATGCTGACTGTTCTACTGCTAATGTTATATATTTAGCCCAATGTGTTCAATGTTTTAAGTTCTACGTTGGCATGACTACTAAACCATTAAGGGACAGGATTAGGGAACATGTTACAGCAACACTGGAGATACTAGAAGTGCTGTTGCCAAACACATTGTTGAAGAAGGTTATCATCCACAGATTCGTATTTTTCATCACAGAGATCATGGCAAGTGCTATAAAGTTGGGGGAATAATAGGAACACACTTGAAAAGACTGAACAAAAATGGATTATTTTGCTACAGGCTGACAAGAGCATGGGTTTGAATGAAGCTTTGTCACAAACCCTTTTTAAGGGACAAAAGGCTTAGTTATAATTTGATAACCCCCCCCTTTTTAACACACACTTTTTGTCTTGGCTGCCAGATATATTTTTTTAGCAGTTATAGGCGTGTCTGCCTTACACACACACACATATATATATATATATATATATATATATATATATATATATATACACACACACACACATATATATATATATATATATATATGTATATATATATATATATATATATATATATGTACACACACATACACACATAAATGCACAATTTTTATACAATATTTATATATACATTGTTTTATTGTGTTTTTACATATATACATTTTTTATGTTAACTGTTAGTTGCATGTTTGGTTTTGTTTACATTTATTTTTACATTTTTGGTTTTATGTTTTGTTTTTTAACATTTAAGTAGATTGATGAGCACTTATGTAGCAGTTCAAGTTTTTTTATTGTAAGCTTCAAATAAGGCGTATATTCAGTCAACTATGTGGATGGCAGGACTTTCAGCTTTTGTTGATGCAGTTCTGCATTAAATTTTCCAAAACGTCAGTACATTTGCAACAGCATGATGAAATGGTTTATGTATGATGTATATTATAATGCTTAGATATCTGCAATATATGTCTTATTTATTATATTTGAAATCTATTATATAAGCTGTGGTTGGAACATACTAAAAATGTACTTATTTTGCTGAAGTGTTAGGTTACTTTAAATCACTTGTATTCCACTAATTACTTAACTGGAGGGGAAAAGGTCACCATCAGTGATTGGTTTAACAGTGTTTAAAATGTTTAAGCTTGTGATGGAATTTTAAGTCTGATGAAGCGTAGGAGCACTGCGCGAAAGCGCTTACATGTTCTTTACTGAATTGTTTGGTTTTATGCCATGCGTGTCCTTTGCCTGCTTGGATTTTACATTAATTCCATTAATGTTTTCAAAACATCTCATTGTAAACTTACAACTTGAACAGTTCCTACAAAGAAAGGTACATAAACCTTCCAATGTGTGTGGAATATCATTAATTAGAAAAGAAAATCTGTGCTAACACATCCTAAATGCTTCTGATTACATCAAGGATCAGTTCTGAGCCCTTTCTTATTTGCAATGGTGATGGACAGGTTGACAGATGAGATCAGAGAGGATGCCATGGACTATGATGTATGCAGATGACATTGTGATCTGTAGTGAGAGTAGGGACCAGGTTGAGGAGACCCTGGAGAGGAAGAGATGTGCTTTAGAGAGGAGAGGAATGAAGGTCAGCAGGACTAAGACAGAATATATGTGTGTGAATGACAGGGAGGACAGAGGAATGGTGAGGATGCAGGGCGTAGAGCTGGCGAAGGTGGATGAGTTTAAGTACTTGGGATCAACAGTTCAGAGTAATGGTGAGTGTGGAAGAGAGGTGAAGGAGAGTACAGGCAGGGTGGAATGGGTGGAGAAGTGTGTCAGGAGTGATATGTGACAGACAGGTACCAGTAAGAGTGAAAGGGAAGATCTACAAGAGGGTAGTGAGACCAGTTATGTTGTATGGGTTGAAGACAGTGGCATTGACAAAAAGGCAGGAGTCACAGCTGGAAGTGGCAGAGTTGAAGATGTTAAGATTTGCACTGGGTGTGACAAGGATGGCCAGGATTAGGAATAAGTATATTACAGGGTCAGCTCAGGTTGGATGGTTTGGAGACAAAGTCAGGGAGGTGAGATTGTGTTGGTCTGGACGTGCTGAGGACGGATGCTGGGTATATTGAGAAAAGGATGCCAAGGATGGAGCTGCCAGGTAAAAGGAAAACAGGAAGGCCTAAGATAAGGTTTATGGATGTGGTGAGAGAGGACATGCAGGTGGTTGGTGTGACAGAGCAAGATGCAGAGGATAGGAAGAAATGGAAACAGATGATCCGCTGTGGCAACCCCCAACGGGAACAGCCGAAAGAAGAAGAGGAGATAAAAAAAAAAAAAAGCTTTTATACAAGGAATCTTTTTATTTTAAAATATGGTACTTTAATTCTGAATAGATTGAATACAGAGTGTAATTGGAAATTTTTAATTTAACTGTATAACTGAATGATTGCTGGGGATATTTTTATTAGAGTCACTATATAACGGGAAGCATATGTCAGATATTTCAATCCTTGAAAATACTGCACAGCTGAGGCACTAGTGTATGTTACATTGTGCTTTGTATTGAAACTTTTCCTTGGTGGATTATCTGGTTACTGTGGTGGTAGTGAAGTTATTCAGGGTTTTCAACATAAAAAAATAAGTTAAGTTTAGGACAACTCTTACTTTTCTGCCAGGCAATTATCTACCCAGCAGAAAGCTATGCAAAGTACTTCGAGAGCAGAGCAGAAGAGCTACTGATGAAGCTAAAGCTGATCTGAATAAATACTTGAATGACAAGGCCAGACATGCATAGATTCACATTTCTGGCTGCCCAACTCCTACAGTCGTCGTCTTCTTTCGGCTGCTCCCGTTAGGGGTCGCCACAGCAGCTCAACTGTTTCCATTTCTTCCTGTCCTCTGCATCTTGCCTCTGTCACACCAACCGCCTGCATTGTCCTCTCTCACCACATCCATAAACCTTATCTTAGGCCTTCCTCTTTTCCTGTTACCTGGCAGCTTCATCCTTAGCATCTTTTTCCCAATATACTCCGCATCCCTCATCAGCACATGTCCAAACCAATGTAATCTTGCCTTTCTGGCTTTGTCTCCAAACCTTCCAACCTGGGCTGACCCTCTAATATACGTATTCCTAACCCTGTCCATCCTCATCACACCCAGTGCAAATCTTAACATCTTCAACTCTGCCACGTCAAGCTCTGACTCCTGCCTTTTTGTCAATGCCACTGTCTCCAACCCGTATAACATAGCTGGTCTCACTACCCTCTTGTAGACCTTCCCTTTCACTCTTACTGGTACTTGTCTGTGTACAAATCACTCCTGACACTCTTCTCCACCCACTCCATCCTGCCTGTACTCTCTTCTTCACCTCTCTTCCACACTCACTATTACTAGGATGATTACCAAAATTAAAAAAACACACTTGATATGAGAAATTTTGCACAATGTTATACCTTCTTTACAACAGCCTTCTCCGTATTCCAAATCAAACAAAATATGGGCATACCTCAATTTGTTAAATGTTCCTAAACTCACAGATGTTACTAGTGAAGTCCATCACATTGGAAGAATGCCTTCAAGATTTTTTTTTTTTTTTTTTTAAGGGCAGGCTACACAGAAGTTGCCCGGCATAGAAAGGTTTCAGTGGGGGTATATGCCCTGGATAAAGGAAGTTTCTTGGTGAATTTTGCCAAATTATCTCATTTTGCTCTTCAGGCTCCAGGCTTCCACTTCTGTTTATGCTCTATATTGAAACCAAAGCTCAGGATTTCCACAACACAAGGTCATGTAGTAGGGGGGCCAGGTATGTATGCTTTCCCTTCATGCAGATAACTTCTTACTGTATTTAACTCAATCAAGTACAGACTCGTCAGTAGCCTTTCAAGTGATGGAGGAATATTGGACAGTAGCTGGGTGAAAAAAAGCAACCCACTAAAACTGAAGCTTTAAAAATAAACTATAATTCACCTTATCAACTTCAGGTTACTTTTCTGTTTTTCAATAACCCAGATTAAATTACATACTTGGGGTTCAGGTTTGGATGCACAATTCCAAACACTAGTTTTATGTAGAATGACAATTTGTCAAGTTAGACAATCTGAGCCTGGAAGCCCTAGTGGGGTTGGATTTTATGCAGAAAATTCAAAAGATTTCTTGGTTTCTACTGTCACTGGTCACATATGCCTTACAAGGGATACCTTATTCTCTCCCATCTTTTTTCCCCAGCTGTAAAGAGGTTAACCAATTTCCTTTGTAATGCTTCTAAGCCCAAGTTCCAAATGGATATTTTGTCTCTACCCCCTACTCAATGAGGTCTTTCTCTTCCCCGCTGGAGTATTATAGTGAGGCTGTCTAAAGATTTTTAATGCTATATTACTTTAAGACTCGCCTCCTGTATGATGTGCATTTCCAAATTACCTGGTGGGGAGGGGTTCTACACGAGTTATTTAACAGACTTGGGAAAGATAATAAGATATCTAAAACTACTTTGGGATTTATAAAAGAGGAGTTTCTTAAAATGGTACACTGGCCCTTTATGGAAACGAGCGTGGCTTCCTGGCTCTTGGACCCCCCCCCCCCAGACGCATAGATACAAGGGTTTCCCACAATTTTATTATTTATCAGTTGTTGCCTAAACTTCAGACCTTACTGTATTGGGAAGATTTGTTCATAGGAAACTGGCTCATAATGTGGAGGACTTTTCTTGGTCCTTCTCAGATTAACAGAAGGGTAAACCCCTTTACAATTTTCTGGTGGTTAAACTAGTTAAATCTAAGATGGGAAAGACACAACCAAAGAACAGACCTTCATTGATTCAGTGGTGGATTCAGATCAGAAAATTTGTATTACAGGGGGGGTTTACTTCCCACATTTACAAGATACTTCAAGGGACCAAAAGCTCATTTACTAACAAATTTTATTTGCGCTGGGAAAAGGAGTTGAAGACTAACAAAATGCAGGAGAGCTTGGCTTCCATTACGCTGCTCCCCCTTTATGCTACTAAGTCCAGGAAATTTCACTGTTTTGGATGGCAGTGCCTTTTTAACAATTTGTATACACTTTCCAGATTTCCCAGTATGTTCTCTCAAATCAAGATTCTAACTGCGGGAAATATGTCCGTGAGGAGTTACATATAGCTGGTTCCATATTTTCTGGAACTGCCCAGAAAGTACAGTTTTGTACCTACCA
Organism: Protopterus annectens; assembly: GCF_019279795.1. Taxonomy (NCBI): domain Eukaryota; kingdom Metazoa; phylum Chordata; order Ceratodontiformes; family Protopteridae; genus Protopterus; species Protopterus annectens. The sequence goes on along the minus strand of NC_056736.1, from coordinate 448,878,746 downwards.
TAAATGTAGATGTTCGAGTGCTAATACAGCTGCAGTAATCACAGATGGGTTCTCTGCCGTCAGGCGGGTCCTCGGTCGGCCGAATTCCAAAGTCTAGGTACGGCGTCGGTTGTTGTCGCTTTCTCTCCTGACGTCAGTGAGGCCGATGCCATGTTCTTCAGTCTTTCTTGCCCCAGATGTCAGGTGCCCCCAGAAGGAAGGCAATACATAAATTATATATATATATATATATATATATATATATATATATATATATATATATATATATATATACACACACATTAATGTAATTTCTTGTATATAATTGTAAAATTATACTTCTGTTAATTGCGGGAGCTTTTCTCCCCGGGCCTCTACTGAAAAAGGACATGTATCCAGCTAGACTAGCCCGGTCAACAAATGTAAAATAAAATAAATAAAAATAAAATAAATATATATATATATATATATATATATATATATATATATATATATACATACATGCAATGCAATATAATCCAAAATCAGTAGTTGCAAGCAAATAAACCATAGAAGGATAACCCAGTCAGGTTGTATGAAGAGGGGGTTAGGCCCCATGCCTTTACCAAGTGGGGAAGGAGGGAGGGTAACCTGTACTGCAGCTGTATTAGCACTCGAACATCTACATTTATGGTAGGTACAAAACTGTACTATGTTCATCGTGCATACAGCAGCAGTAATCACAGATGGATAGAGTCCCAAAGCTACGCACAGGGTGGTAGGTACTAGGTGGAACCGGGATGAGCCATAATGCCCTGCAACACAGCAGTGGCAAAGCCTGCTCTAGTTTTGGAATATAAAGGCAGGTGGTAGTGTTTTGTGAAGGTATGTACAGAACTCCAAGTGGCTGCCTCCAAAATATCTTTGGTAGGAACTCCTCTGAGGAAGGCTGTAGAGGTAGCTGTGGCCCTGGTGGAGTGGGATCTGATGCCTGTGGGAACAGATTTCCCATGATATGAATAACAAAACCGTATGCAGTGGCCTATCCACTTTGAAATTGTCTGCTTGGTAACTGGCTTCCCTTGGGCCCCTACAGCATAGGACACAAAAAGTTGTTCTGATTTCCTGAAGGACTTTGTTCTGTCCAAATAATAACGTAGCTGCCTATGGATGTCTAAGGAGTGTAGCAGCCTTTCCCCTTTGTTTTGAGGATTGGGATAAAAGGTAGGTAAGTGTATGGCTTGGTTTAAAGCTACCCTGGATACCACTTTAGGCATAAATGACGGGTTGATACGAAGGGAAACCCTGTCCTGATGGAAGATGAGGAAGGGCTGCACCACCATGAGGGCCTGTAGTTCAGAAACCCTACGAGCTGAAGTGATGGCCAGAAGGAAGGCTGTTTTCCAGGACAAATATTGCAAATCTGTTGAGGCAGCTGGTTCAAAAGGAGGCAATGTTAATTTTTCTAGAATGTAATAGATCCCAGGCTGGTATTGGTTGTTTCCTTGGTGGTCTTATATTCTTAGCCCCTCTGAGGAACTGTCGTAAGAGTGGGTGAGAAAATAAGGGAGGATCCGTGTTGAATTCTGCAGAAATGGCTGAGGCATGGATTTTTATGGAAGAAAATGAGAGTCCACTGTTCAGCAGCTCAGCTAGATACTGTAATACCTGAGGCAAATTCAGTTTTCTAGGGTCCTGGCCTTTTTTCTCATTCCAAGAGCAAAACCGTTTCCATTTTGCGGAGTAAGCCTTTCTAGTAGATGGCCTTCTGGCCTCCAAAATGACATCCTGCACCTCCTTGGAGAGTAGGGTCTGTTGTGGTGTTAAGGAATTTTCCATGCAGCGAGGTTGAGTGTTTTCAGCTGACTGTGAAGAGTTTTGTAGCTGTGCTGAGTCAGCAGAAGAGGCATTAGAGGTAGGGACCAGGGAGGAGTATGTGTTAGGCTTCTCAGGAGCGGGTACCAGTGTTGCCTTGGCCAATCTGGAGCAATCACTATCATCTTTGGTCTGTCCGCTCTTGTTTTCAGGAGCACCTTGGGCAGTAGGGGCAGAGGTGGGAAAGCGTAAACTGTCCATGCTGTCCAACTGAATGAAAGGGCGTCCACTCTCCAGACCTTTGGATGAAAGGTCCTCGAACAAAACTTTTCCAATTGATGGTTCCTGTGGGAGGCAAAAAGATCTATGTCTGGCCTCCCCCACGCTTGGATTATCTCTGTAAACACCTGAGGATGCAACTTCCATTCGTGTGGATCTGTCATATTTCTGCTTAGATTGTCTGCCAGTGTGTTTTCCAATCCTGGCAAGTACTGTGCTTGAAGTTCGATTTGCCATTCCAGAGCCAAGTTCCAAAGAGTCATGGCTAGTCTGCACAAGTGGCATGAATGTGTTCCTCCTTGTTTATGTACCACATTACTGTGGTGTTGTCTGTTCTTATCAGTAATTGTCCTGGATGCAGGAGGTCCTTGAAAGCTGTAATTGCATTTATTACTGCTAGCATTTCTTTTTGATTGATGTGAAGGTGCTTTTCCTTTTGGGACCATTTGCCCTGAATGCACCTGTCTGTCATGTGCGCCCCCCAGGCGTAATCTGAGGCGTCTGTTGTGATGACTTGATTTGATTGAGGCTTGCAGAATGGAAGACCTGTGTTTGCTTGACATGCTTGGGCCCACCATAGAAAGTCCTTTTGCAAACATGGAATTATTGGTATTATTGTTTCCAAACTGTGACTGTGTTGAGACCACAGGTTTTTTAGGTACCATTGAAGTTTCCTCATATGCAACTTTGCACATGGGATTAAAATAATGCAAGATGCCATGAAGCCCAGAGCCTGCAGGATTTTCCTTGCAGTAAGCCTGGTACATTTTGCTAGTATTTTGAAGCACTGAGTTAGTTGCCCCTGTTTTTCTGGCATAAGGTAGGCCATCTGGGTGTTCCAAGTTGGCACCCAGGAAGGTTATTTTCTGAGATGGTGTTAGCCTGGATTTCTCTTTGTTGATTGTGTATCCCAGAGAATGCAGTAACCGTGTTACATAGGCCAGATGTTCCAGAAGTATGTGCTTGCTGTCTGCTTGGATCAGGCAGTCGTCCAAATAAGGGTAAATTTGTATCCCTTGAAGTCTGCAGTAGGCAATCACTGATGCCAGGCATTTTGTGAATACTCTGGGCACAGTAGATAAGCCAAAGGGCAATGCAGAGAATTGATAGTGGATTGAACCTGCAAGAAATCTGAGGCATCTTCTGCAGCTTTGTCTGATTGGGACATGCAGGTATGCCTCCTTGAGGTCCAATGTTACCAGCCAAAACTCCTTGCCCAGCATGGGAAGAAGCTGCTGTAATGTGAGCATCTTGAATTTTGATGCAGTAAAAATGTGTTTAGGATGGATAAGTCCAAAATGGGTCTCCAGTCGGTTCCTTTCCTTGGTATCAGAAAAAGTCTGGAATAAAAACCTTGACCTTGTTCGTGAGTAGGTACCTCTTGAATAGCTCTCATGCCTATGAGCTTTGAAATTTGTAGTTGTGCCTCTGTCCTTTGATTGTGTGGCAGGTTTGGCATGCCTCTCATTTCTGGAAGAGTGTGGAATTGAAATTTGTAGCCTCTGTTTATAACGTCCAGGATCCATTTGTCTGTTGTGACAATATGCCAATTTCTTGCAAATAATGCCAGCTTTCCTCCCAAAGGTGCTGTCAGCTGAGACTTGCTTGGCATGGAAATGAGGGAGTCATTGGGTTTGCTTCCTGTATTGTTGTGCACTGTCTTCGCCACCTCTTGGTGCTGGAGTTTGCCATTGTCGGCCTCTATATGATCCTTGTGATTGCCCTCTGCCCCTTGTGCGTCTGTATCTACCTCTTTGGGGCTTGTCAGTGGCTGGAAAGGACCAGTTTTTTGAAGGCCAATTTCTGCTAAAATGTGGTGGTTGTACCTGTAGAAAAGCTTTGACAGTTTGCATAGATTTGGCTTTTTCTTCCATTTTCCGTAATATCTCCTCAGCATTAGTACCAAACAGCACATCCTTTTGTAAAGGAGCATCTAGAAGTTTAGCTTTCACATGATCAGGCAAGCTTTGTTCCCTAAGCCAGGCATGTCTACGAATGACTGATCCTGTAGCAGCAGCTCTACTTGAGGCCTCTAGGGCATCATAGCCACATTGTAAGGTGTGTTTACCCACTTGCTCTGCACTATGCATCATATCCTGCAACCCCTTCAAATCTGGTTGTTCAGGTTGAGACATTTTATTCCTTAATTGTGATAACAGGAACTGTTGATATTTAAGCATATGAAACTGACAATTTAAGGCCCTCATGGCTAGGGTGGCTGAGGTATATACCTTTTTTCCCCACCTTTCTAAGGATCTTGATTCTCTTTCGGTAGGAAGTGGATTCTTGGCAGTAGAGGCCTTCAATCCCTTGGGGCCTTGAGAAATGGTTTCAGGGTCAGTATTATGGCTTTTGTAGAGAAATTGGTGAGAGTTAGGAACTCTGTAGTACCTATCAGGTTTGACTGGTGCAGGAGGCAGGGAATCCGGGTTAAGGCAAGCCTCTGAATAAACATCATCAAGTATGTCCAAAACAGGAGGTACCGCCAGAGGTCTGTGTTGAGGTAACAAAAGAAATTCCCTAAGTCTTTTCTTGGAAGTGTTCTCTCAAAGTGTGCAAGGTTACCCCAAAGGAAAAATCCTCAGGAGGAGATGCAGAAGGAATGGACTGCTCTGCATCCGAATCTTCAAAAGGGGAGTAAGAGTGTTCCTCTACATCAGAATGTTCTGATAAAATGGAGCCCTGATCAGAAGAGGGAGAGTCTTCCTCCACTCTGGGTCTCTTGTCTGGAGGGGGCTGAGAACCCCTGATAAGAGTAATTAAATCCTCAGCCATTTTAAGCATCTGTTTTTTTAGGCATGGGGCCTGGAGAAGGACCCTGTGCAACAGGCCTCTTGGGATGCCTGGCTGATTTGGATTTAGTAAAGGCCTTAATAGAAAAGGAAGATGAGGGTCTAAAGACACCATGGGTGGAAGTGGACCTGTCCACATTAGAAGGCTCAACATTCGTAATGGCTTCAGTGGTTGTAGTCTGGGAAAGGGCCGAGGTACCAGCGGTCTCGGGTACAGAGGACACCGCCAAAGGAGTGTCGTCGGTAGTCAGGGACTGCAAAGGCGTCTCGCTGATAACCGGACCACGTGTAGCCGGTTTTGGCGTGGTGTCAGTCCTTGTCCTTGCGTTTTTTGGACAAAACGGTAGTCGGAGTCTCAGACGACATTTTATAATCAAATTCTTGATAGCTACCGTCTGTTAGCAGGCCATCTGTGTGTGTACAAATAATGTACAATTTATGCCTTGAATTATGAAGTTTCCACTGCTACTGTACATACTGCATGGTTTAATAAAACATTTTGGAAACACAAATTAAGGTCCAAGAGAAGGGAAACCTAGTCAGGTGCTGGAATGGTGACTGACCTGACATAGAAAATGATAATAAGCTTCTAAGGAGGCAGCTTTAGAAATAATATTCAAAGGCAATGGAAACCTGGATAAGACAGACCATAAAGACAGCATACCTGGTGAGAAAGAATCTAAACTGGGACCGTCCTTGTCCAGAACAACAAGAAAAAGGAAAAATCTATGAAAGCTCAAAGGAGAACTCAAAGTGGTGACAATGCCTCAGACCCCAAGAAAGGAAGCAACATAAAGGAACCAACTTATCTTGCTAAGGACAAAAATCATATCTGCCAAGTGTTCCAGGTTCTGCCATCAGCAGCACTAAACAGGTTGAGCAGAAAAATCCAAAGAAAAAGTCAACTGACCATGCTCTAACAAAGGATAGTAGTTTCTTTAAGGCCCACCACACAGTCTGGCTAAAGGGATACTACACTGAGGGGATAAGGCAGAATTAGAAGTTATGTACCTACCATAACGTTCCATGTTAGTTGTCTTCTCTCGCCTTCTTTCTTGCTGGATGGGTTCGGAGCCGATCCTCGGCTCCGACTCGGCACTTGCTTTAGCTTAGGAACTCCTTTTACCAGCTCGAGGCAACCCTATATCCCATGATGCAAGGCGGAACTACCTCAGATCTCGTTTGGTAGCTAACCTACCCTGCTAAAGACTATCCTAACATAATTAGGAACACAAGTTCCTAATAGAAGTCCTCATATGAAGGCTCCGGAGGAAACAACCTAATAGGAACTCTTCAAGATCTGTCCAGGCCAGGGGGAAGGAGGGAGGAGAAGAAAGCGAGAGAAGACAACTAACATGGAACGTTATGGTAGGTACATAACTTCTAAATGTTAAGTTGTCAATCTCGCCTTCATTCTTGCTGGATGGGACCGCGTCCCTAGCACCTGTATCCCGGGTGGCTCAATGGAACAGACTCTTGAGAACTGTGGAACCAAAACTGGCCCTATCTCTGGAGGCCAAGTCCAACTTGTAATGAGAGACAAAGGTATGGGGCGTAGCCCAAGTAGCTGCTGCACAAATGGTATCAACGGGTAGTCTATCCTGAAAAGCTGCAGAAGTGGATAGACTCCTGGTTGAGTGTGCTTTTGGCTTAGAAGATAGCTGTTTGCCTCTGAGAGAGTACACATAGGAAATAGTGGAAGTCAACCATCTGGATAAGGTCACTTTAGATACTGGAAGACCTATCCTGTTTTCTGCATAGGAGACAAATAATTGGTCCGATTTTCTGAATTGTTTAGTTCTATGCAAATAGTACCTGAGCTGACGATGGACATCCAAAAAATGCAGTTTCTGTTAAGCTCTGTCGGAATAGTTTGGGAAAAAGACTGGTAGGTCTATAGATTGGTTAATGTTGGTTTGAGATACGACTTTGGGGAGAAAGGAAGGGTTAGTTCTTAATGATACCCTGTCCTTATGAAAACCAAATAAGGGAACGAATGCAGAGAGCTTGAATCTCGAAACCCTTCTTGCAGAAGTGACAGCCAGTAAAAATATAGTTTTCCAGGTCAATAACTTCAAAGAACATGAAGCAGACGGTTCAAGGGAGGTAGTATCAAGGATGCCAACATTAAGTTTAGATCCCATTGCGGAGGAGGATGCTTTATAGGTGGTTTTAGGAGGAAAACTCCTCTCAGAAAGGCCTTGCATAACCTATGAGACATAATGTTATTGTCATGCAAGCCAACATGATACTTCAAATAGCAGCCAGTTGTACTTTGACTGTAGATGACGAGGATCCTGAATGAAAAACCTCCGCCAGGAAATCTAAAACCGAATGTACAGGAGCAGTAAAGGGGTCAATATTTCTGGAATTTGCCCAAATAGAAAACGCCGCCACTTGCTAGCATAAACAGTCCTAGTGGACGACTTCAAGGAAGACACTAAAATGTCTCTGACTGAGTCCGAAATCATCGGTAGCCTGGCTAGGGTAGGAAGTGGAGCAACCAAGCAGTGAGGTTGAGAGAATGAATGGCCCGGTGCTGCTGACCCGATTGGTGGATCAAGAGATCCGAACTGGGTCCAGATGCCAGGGCTGCACCAGAAGGTGACTATGCAGAGACGGAAACCAAATTTGTCGAGGCCAATATGGGGCAATGAGGATCAACTTGGCTCTCAAAACGGTGGCTTTCTGAATGACTTGTGGAATCAAGGGAAAAGGAGGAAAAGCGTGCATAGAAGTCCCCGGGCCAATCCTGGGTTAGAGAGTCTCTCAGGGGTTGGCCTGGAAGGGGAAAGAGAGTGAAGAAATCGGGCACTTGTTGTTTTGAGGAGTAGCAAAAGATCGCAACAAGGAGTGCCCCACTTCAGAAAAATCTGATCCACTACAGATTGATTGAGAGACCACCGTGAGGCATCAGAATGGATCTGCTCAGCCTGTCCGCTAATAGGTTGGACCTGCCGGGATGTGCGTTGCTATCAGAAACCGCTGAGAAGAGATCGCCCATTGCCAAAGTCTGAGAGCTTCTCGACATAACGGATAGGACCTGGTCCGCCCTGTTTGTTGATGTACCAGACTACGGACATGTTGTCCGCTTGTACTGCAATAGTCCCGTGGGAAGAAAGTCGCTGAGGGCTTGCAACGTTAAAAGCACTGCTCTCATCTCCAGGACATTTATGTGCAGATGGTATTCTATGGGTTGCCACGTCCCGTGGACCATCCTGCCCTGATAATGCCCCCCCACCCGATCAGAGAGGCATCCGTAGTGACTGTGGCAACTGGAGGAGGGGGAATAAAGGGTCGGCCCTGATGAAGAAGAGGGGAAGATATCCACCAGTTCAGATGAGCTCGGCACGACTGTGTTACCAAGATTTCGTGCCTCATGGTACGACCACTGCGTGAATAGCATCCACTGCAGAAGACGCATGTGGAAGCGAGCCAGTGGTAGAAGAACAATGGCCGCAGCCATAAGACCTAGAAACTTCAGTTTAAATCTGGCTTTGATCTTGTTGCTTTGCAATAGAAGCCGAACGAATTTTTGGATGTCCAGAATTCTTTGATCTGTTAGTCTGGCTAACATTTTGACGGTGTTTAATTCTGCCTATAAAGGTGATAGATTGGCAAGGCAGCAGAGAAGATTTTTCGAAATTTACTGAAATTCCCAAACTCCTGCAAAGCTGTAGAGTGTAGTCTCTGGACTGAAGCTGACACTTGGTGGTGGCGGAGAGGAGCCAGTCGTCCAAATAGGGAAACACCTGGAATCCTTGACGTCTCAGATGAGCTGTGACCACTGCCATGCATTTGGTAAACACTCTGGGGGCTGAAGTGAGGCCAAAGGGCAGTGCTCTGAATTGGTAATGACTGGTCCCTAGCCGAAAGCGGAGAAACCTTCTGGAGCGTCTGTGAATCTTTATGTGATAGTACGCATCCTGAAGGTCTATAGAGCACATCGTTGTCCTTGCCCAGAAAGGGCAGAATGGACTGAAGCGTGACCATCCGGAATCTTGCCTTCTTGACAAATCTGTTTAGATTGCTCAGGTCTAATATTGGTCTCCAATCTCCCGCCCTTTGGGGACCAAAAAGAATCTCGAGTAGACGCCGGATCCTACCTGGTCTGCCGGCACAGTCTGGACGGCTCTATTTTCTAGGAGCTTTGAAACCTCCTGTTCTGCCAAATCCCTTTGACCGGGTGAGATGTCTGGAAGGGATTGTAGAGGTATGGGAAACCTTCAAGGATTTTGTAACCCTCGGATATGATCGACTGTACCCACATCTCTTGAGATAGGGATTGCCAGGCTACTGGGTACAGCGAAATCCTCCCGACTGCCTCCAAGGGTGGACAGTCGGGCAACACCTCAGGGGTGCTGAAAGGGCTTCTCAGGAAGAGACTCCCTGTTGCCCTGGTTCTGAGGACCCCCTGCCTCTAGGGCGGCGTATTATTGTTACCCCTCTGCCTCTGGGGTAAACTGACCACGTGTCCGTGTAGCTCCTTGGGCTTTACGGAACCACATCTTCCCCTTCTGACCCTTGGGGTATGGTCTAGAAGGAGTGGAAAACTGACTCCAACGGCAGAAAGAGTTTTACCATCCTGCTCACACCTGGTCAAGGTATCCTTCACCTGAGGTCCCAACAAAGCCGAACCATCAAAGGGGTATTAGTGAAGGACGCCTTAAAGGGGTCCGCGAAAATTACAAAGCCGCATCCAGGCTTGGCGTCTAAGAGCAACTCCTGTGCCTGCGGCCCTGCTCGCTCCATCGGCCGCATAGGATAGGAGCCGCATGGAGGAGTTAGATATGGAATTCAGGATTGCAAGCTGAGGCAATCTTTTCCTGAGCCCCAGCAGCAGAAGGATCCTGGACTACTTCACCCAGTTCCTTGAGAACATCTCGTTGAAGTCTGGTGAAGTGACAAAGATAATTCAGCGAACACATAGCAAAGGTCGCTGAAGAAAACATCCGCTTTCCATACCTGTCCATGGTCCTAGAATCCTTGTTAGGATGGACAGGTACTGAAGGATCCGCCAGTTCCTTCTTAGTGGCCGCCACCACCATAGCATCCACAGAGACACCCTTGGAAAGGAACTGTTTGTCCGAAGGGGCCGTGATGAATTTGGATGGTCTCCTGGGGACAGGTTCCACAGAATCTGGAGCCGCCCACGCCTTCCGAGCCACTACCTGCATCAGTGGGTCGAAAGGCGGAGACACCCAGGAGGTGGAGGGTCGGGATCCAAAATCCTCCAGGTATACCGACTCATCCTCGGAGGGGTCAATGGAAGGCCAATTCCCCCTCTGTTTGAGGAGCTCAAGAATGTCTGAAAAGGAGACATCCTCAAAGGGGGATCGTGGGGAACCCTCAGACTCATCTAAGTCGGTATCAGATGTAGTAGACTCAGGGGAGTCTGTGTGTTTCCTCTTACACGTCCTCTTCAGAGGGGGTTCCCCTGCAGGATCAGGAGAAACCTCGGAAGAGGAGGAAATTCCCAATGGGGAAACCTGGGGCGATGGATCCCTGGGCCTGAGAGCAAGAGGCTGGCAAAAGGCGTCTGCAGGCACTGATGAGGGAGGAGCTAGAGGGATGGACCGTTGACCAGGCTCAGAGGCCAGGACACTCCTCATCACCTCAAAGGCTCCTCCCGGGAGGCCGGAATATCCCCGCTCCGAGGAAACAGGAATGCCCGGCTCCACTGAGAGGGAAGGCTCCGAGGCCGATGTCGGTGCCGAGCTTACCAAAGCCGATGCCCCGAGAGGGAGAGCGGGGTCGGACAAGGGTCCGATGGCACTAGCCCTCGAGCAGACAAGGGAAACCCGACGACCGGATCCTCCAAGGAAGGTCTCAAGGAGGAGATCGGAGCCGAGGATGACGGAGCCGAAGGATGTATCGGCTCCGCACAAACAGTCGCTGTCCCGAAGCTCCGCCCAACTGCGATGTGGAGTCGGAGGAGGAAGTTCAAGGGGTGAGGCTATAGCCGAAGTCTGACGAGACGGGCTATGGAGCATTTGGGCCAGTGCCTGAGACTTCAACAGCCTGCTTACCACCCTCTCCAAGTCGTGGTCAGACAGCCTGGAAGATCTCAAGATCGGCTCCGATGGCTCCGCCCGACAAAAGAGGAGACCCCGGAGCCGAGTGGATACTCAGTAACGAAGGGGACCGAGATCTCTTCCGGGACGGAGCCATCGGAGCCGAAGTCCCCTGAACTCCAGATGGAGCCGAAAGTTTCGGCCCGATGTTGATAAAGTGTCGGCTCCAGCCGGAGCCGACAAGGCTACAGTAGATAAGGTATCGGAGCCAGCCGGCACCGAACCCACTACCTTCAAGGCAGATACATCGGTTCCAGCCGGAGCCGATCTCGGCTCCGACGGAGCCGGAGCCACAGGAGGAGGCTTGGATACTGAAGCCTGAGCCTTCGGTGGCTTAGAAGGTTTCCCAGACTCTGCCTTCGAGGGAGAACCTTCTGGCTTAAGTAAGCCACGGAGGATAAGTTTGTTCCTCCTTTCCTGCAGGACTCTCTGGCTAAAGGAGTGACACAAAGCACAGGAGTCCTGCAGGTGCAAAGGCCCCAGGCAATAAACACAAGAAGTGTGACCATCTGTCAGAGACATTTTCTGACAGCACGAGTCACACTTCTTGAAGCCTGAGACCTTGCCTTCCCTAGACATATCCTAGGTGGAAGAAACACAGACAAACCCCAACAAACACACAAATTAATCCCCTACACACAACACACAGGAAGGGATTAACAACTGGGGTTTAAGGCCTAACTAAAACTTTTACACTAAGGTTAAAAGGAGTTATAAAAGTTTGAAAAACAAGGGAATAGGGTGGGCTGTATTCACTACGGACTACACTATGACTAAAAAAGGGGAAATAAAAATACTAACTAAGCTTCTCTTTCTTTGACAAGAAATTTACTTACCTCTGCTGGTAAAGGAGACCTCTTTCGCTAAGCGGCAAACGAGATCTGACGTAGTTCCGCCTTGCATCATGGGATATAGGGTTGCCTCGAGCTGGTAAAAGGAGTTCCTAAGCTAAAGCAAGTGCCGAGTCGGAGCCGAGGATCGGCTCCGAACCCATCCAGCAAGAATGAAGGCGAGATTGACAACTTAACATGCAGCAGTGCAAGGCTAAATCCAAATATAGCAGGTACCCCATAGCTATGTTTCATACTGATGGTCTCCAGGGAAATGGAAAAGGATCTCTCTGATCTAAGCAGCAATGTGGGTGGGTGGAGCTATTTTGTGACTTCAGTTAGAGTTGCTGAGGTTATGTTCAAGAGGTTATGACTTGCAGCCCATAAGACAAGTGTGCATTTAAGGTCTTTAAGCAAAGTCAGTGCCCATTACATGAAGAGTAATCCACTAGAGCAAATCTCAAATGGGACATGAGGAGGAAATGAAGGCCCCAATCCCTGTACAGGGCAGAAAAAAAGTGGAGGTGAGGTCTGGTCCAAGACTACCCTGCAATCAAACTATGTGGTACAAAGGCAGCAGGTGCTACATGGACCATCAGCATGCCACTGATATACCCATGGCACAACACGAGGTAGAAAGTGGATCTAGCCAGCATAAAGTTTGTGCCCAAGAGTGATAATTACCTAATAATAGTGTCTGGTGGAATTTAGAACAACAAGACAGACAAGGTTAAGTAAATTCTATGTTAAAACAAACTATGTGACAAGGACAGTCACAGTAATGGCAATAACCTATCTTTCTAATACAAATCAAAGTCACTCATACCAGTCTCTCAACTGTAGGTACAAGAAAGAAAATCACTCGCACTGAATACCGGTAAGTTGCAGTAAGTGCTGTTGGTGATCACACTGTAACTCTATTATTCCCTTAACCTAACCTATCAAAACAAATTGCATAAATGACAAATACATTTAAAAACATTTCTCAAATACCTCTTCTAAATACTGGAAAGGAGGCGAAATCAAAGAACAGACCATCAGATCTGGGAATAACTTTCAACTCCATTCAGGATAAGGAGAAGGGTGGAAGCTGCTAGATAAATTAGAAAGAGATGAAAGTTATGTACTTACAACAATAGATCCATGTCTTTTCACCCAGTTCAACCTGTGGGTTATCGGAATGGACTAGTATCAGAGACTGGCCATTTCCAAAAGACTTCAGGCCCTCGAAACTCCGCCTCTGTACCCATAATACCTAGCTTTGACAGAATCACCTCAGATCAAGTTTGCCCCTCTCTAAACCATTTGTACTGCTTAATCTAACATGAACACCAAGGACCCTGAAACTAAAAGGAGAAATGACTTCCATGACTCAGTCGCCCAAGGATCAAAATAAACCATACAGGAGGGAGCAGGTGGGCAGGAAGGTCGAACTGTAAAGAAAGAGAATATGGACCTGTCATGTATGTTAAGTACATAACTTCCGTATCTGATGTTTTTTCCATCTGGGTTCAACCTGTGGGACAGAATACCCACCCAAGTTACACTTTAGGGAGGCCCTTACAAGAGCACATTTTGCAATATGTTGGAACCAAGAGAGGCTGTAGACCTTGACTGAATATCCAGTTTCTAGTGGACACAAAGGTGCAAGGACCCACACAAGTAGCAGCAGTACAAACATCATTCTTAGCCGCTCTTAAGAGGTAAGCTGTAGAAGTAGCCATAGCTCTAGTACAATGACCCTTCAGTTTGCAAGGCAAAGCCTTCTCTTTCAAACTGTATCCAAATGAAATGCAATCAGAGAACTACTTCTATAGAGCAAACTTTGACAATGGCTTTCCCAACTGGGCTTTTGAAAACAAGGCAAAAAAAATGATCAGACTTTCTGACAGACTTGGTCCTACCAAACAAAATATCAAATGCCTATGAACATTGAAACAATGAAGCAAACATTCTCCTTTGTTTGAAAATTTGGGGAAAACACTGGTAATTGAATGGCCTGATTTCTGCTAACATGTTGGGCAAAAAAGCAGCATCAGTTCTGAGAGATATCCTGTTTTTATGAAAGACCAGATATGGAGGTACTAAGGAAAAAGACTGCTGCTTTGACACACTCCTGGCTGAAGTAACAGCCACCAGAAAGTCGTTCTTCCAAGATAACTTCAGAGAAACCGTTGCGGACAGGTTTATAGATTAGTACTAGGCTAACTGCCCTTGTGGGACATTTTAAGCTTAGTTGATTACCCCAAGTGAGAATCAAACCAGACACCTTGTATCTGTAAAGTACATACCTTAACCATTTCATTTTCCACTTTCCTTAGATCATGATTTCATAAGTTCACAGTAATTACTGGGCTAGCTTTCTTAATAAGCCATTCTAAGCCTAGCCAATTCTCTTCCCAAAGGCGAGAATAAAACATTGTACCTTGTTGTCTGTGAGGTCAACACCTTAATCATTATACCAACCCATAATCACTGGCTCTAAAGGAAGCCCAGGAAGCAAATGAAGCATAAAAGACAGATCCCATGGAGGGACAGGGTCCCAAGACAGGAGACAGCAATAAAATAGTCTCCTTGAAAAGAGACTTTGAAACCTTTAATGCTGGCAATGGCATATCTGTCAATGTGAAAGTTAGAAATAGATGCCAACAGTAATTTAACAGTGGAATAACTAGAGCCTGAAATAAGTCAGAAAGAAAATAAAGGATAGCCTCCAACGATGCTGAAAAGGGGTCCAAACCTTTAGAAGATGCCTAAAGGGGAAAACATCTTCACTTGCTAGCATAGACTTAACAGGTAGAGACCTTCTGGGAAAAGGGTAAAATATGGACCATTCTGTCTGGAAGCTTGGGATCTCTGGTCATCAGGGGAATTAGAGAAACCATGCAGTTAACCTAAGCATTTAAAGGTTGGGTGGGTGCAAGCACATATGATGAGATCAGATCCAGAATGATATACAGGACACAAGTATACCCAAAAAGAAGCCACATAAAGGGGAACCACACCTGACACAGCTAGAAAGGATTAATGAGGATCACAGTCACTCTGCAAAGGGCAGCCTTCTGGTGGAATTTTATTAATGGAGTCGGAGGACATGCATACAGGAGATCCGGAGGCCATGCATACAGAAGAGTCCCATAGTGACGGTCTCTGTAGAGGAAGTAGGGTGTAATAACTACTACACTTTGTGCTGGATGGGAAAGCAGAGATCAAAACACGGGGTACCACAACGCAGAATAACCTGAGTAGCAACCCAAGGACTTGGGGACCTCTCATGAGGAAGAATGTGCCTCTTCAGATTCTGCCAAAATGTTGGACTTCCCAGACATATTTACTGCTACCAGAAACCACAGAGATGAAACTGCCCACTGCAAAACCCTCATGGACTCCAGGCAGAAAGGATATACTCTGGTTCCTTCCTGTTTGGTCAGACACCAGACAACAAATTTACTGTCAATCTGCACTGATCTAAACATCCCTGGGGAGACAGTCCTGAAAGGCTTGCAACAGAAGGATGACAGCCTTCATCTTCAAAACACTGATATGAAGACTGCCAATGAATGAAGAATAGGTCCGTTGGAGAGTCTTCCCTTCGAAATGCCCCCCCCCCCCGAGGAGGCAGGCATCCATTGTGACTGTACTTTGTGGGGGAGGAAGAAAGAATACTTGCGCAAAATCTTACCATAACCATAGATATCCCTCTCTTCCATGCTGCAGTATTCATTACATGAGGGATTCTCTGCCATAAACGATCCAGACGTCTAGCCAGTATACAAAAGCCTTTTACCACTACTAGGTATGTGGGATGTCATACGTAGGCCCATGGCAGGCGGTCATAAAAGTGACGTCTGCATGTACCATTCTCAGAACTGAATACCCCAGGAAGAATATTAGCCTAAGGTATGAAGGAGGAAACACATCTAAACAGAGAACAAGAACCAGGGGGAAAGTGGGAGGGATAGAATGGACATCTATAGTTATGGTAAGATTTTACACAACTATTCTTGTCCTTCTGTTCCTATGCTGCAGTATTCATTACATGATGGAGAGTACCACAGCTCATGAAGGAAAAAGAGGAGAAAGGAGTCAAGGCACTGTCTACAAAGCCATGAAGAACGGCTCTAGCAAAACCTGCTCTGGACCTGGAAATGCCATCCAACTTGTAATGTTTAGTAAAGGTATGCACATAAGTCAAAGTAGCAGCTTCTAAAATAGAGGAAGTATCCAAACCCTTGAAAAGAAGCACCAGAGGAAGCTACAGTTGTAGCAGAGTGAGCCTTAACAGGAAATGAAAGGCTCTTACCATGGAAAACATAACAAAAGGAAACTGCTTTAGAAATCCAAGTAGAAACAGTCTGCTTGAAAGCATGCCTTTCCAGACCCCTAGGATGAAAAGGAAAAAAAAAGGATCAGATTTCCTGATACGTTTAGTTTTATCCAAATAAAATCTGAGTTGTATGTGCACAACCAAGGTGTGCAGGATCCACTCAATGGAAGACTGTGGAGAGAGGAAAAGGTGGGCAAGTTAATAGACTGATTAAATGACAACTCATTCACAACCTTAGGCATAAAGAAAGGGTTGGTACTCAAATAAACCATGTCCTTCTGGGAAACCAGGAAGGGTGGAAATGCCATCAAGGCTTGCACTTCAGACACATTTTGACTGAAGTAACAGCAAGTAGAAGCACAGTCTTCTAAGTACAATACTGCAGGGTAGCTGTTGCTGTAGGCTAAAAAGAAGCCACATCGAGCTTTTCCAGAACAAAAGGTCCTAGGGAGGTCTATTGCGAGGAATGCCTTTAAAGAAAAGTTTAACTTCCAATCTGGAGGCCAAAGGGGGAGATGGAGGAAGACGTGCAGAAACAGCTGAAAGGTGAGGTTTCACAGAAGAATAAGCTAACCCAGCCTTCAAAAGTTCACACAAGTAACTTAGAACCAAAGGAATGTCCTCATTTAGTGGATCTAGATTAAGAGAAAGACACCAGATGGAAAACATCTTCCATTTGGATAAGTAGGTTTTCCTAGTATTGGGTTTCCAGGCCTCTTGCAGCACCTTAAACACGTCCTCAGAGAAAAGGTGTCTAAAAGGAACCAAAACCCCGGGTATCACTTCTATGTCACTGTTAGACAGAGGCACAGTATACTAACCTCAAAAAAGGGCATAGCAAAATTAATTTAAAATGGGTGGCGAAAGCCAAACACTCTGGCTAGGCTTTTTTGCTGGTCGTTGGTGGTTTACATTGTAGGCTTATAAATGCCCTACGGCAAATAGCCTAGTATGAACCTATGAAAAGTTTATCATCCACAGTATAAGTTGCAGAGTTGACAACTGAATGGGTGAGTTTCTTGTCTTGTGTGACGAGATCCACTTTGTGAGGTAACTTGTGAGGATTGCCCTTGGCTAAATGCAGAAGAGGAGGGAACCAATGGTTGTCTAGGCCAAAAGGGACTCACCAGCAAGAAATTTGGTTTGTCCTGTTGAATCTTCAGCAGAAAGTACAGTTTTGTACCTACCATAAATGTAGATGTTAGTGTGTCTTCACTGCTGCAGTCATTACACTTGGGATTATCCTGCCGTCAGGCGGGCCCACAGTCGGCCTGAGTTCCAAAGTCTTGGTCCGGCGTCGGTTGCTGTCGCCTCTTCCCTAACGTCAGTGTGCCAGGGGTATATAAGAAGCAGCCGATGCCATTTTCTTCAGTTTTTCTTGCCCCAGATGTCAGGTGCCCCCAAAAATGGTAGGCAATACATATTGCTAATAAAACATACAAAAAAGTTAAAAATAAAACCTTCATTAACCAGCAAATATACCACAAAGGTAATATAGGTTAGTCCCAGATAAGAAAGAGGGGCTGACGGGTGGGTAACCTGGACTGCGACAGTGAAGACACTCGAACATCTACATTTATAGTAGGTACAAAACTGTACTATGTTCATCATGTTTCACTGCTGCAGTTATTACACTTGGGTAGAATCCCAAAGCTGAGTTTGGGTGGCTGGCTCTATAGAGGATTTGGTGTGGCTATAAGGCCCTGCAGCACTGCAGTGGCAAAGCCAGCTCTGGATCTAGAATAAAGAAGCAAATGGTAATGCTTGGTAAAGGTGCGCACTGAACTCCAAGTTGCAGCTTCCAAGATATCTTTGGTAGGTACTCCTCTAAGGTAGGCAGTAGAAGTAGCAGTTGCCCTGGTGGAATGTGGTCTAATGTTAGATGGTACAAATTTCCCATGCTGTGTGCAGCAGAACCAGATACAGTGTCCTATCCACTTTGAAATAGTCTGCTTTGAAATAGCCTTTCCCTGTGATCCTGCAGCATATGATACAAAAAATTGTTCAGTTTTTCTGAAAGCTTTTGTTTTGTCCAAGTAGAAGCATAAATGCCTGTGTATGTCCAAGGAATGTAGAAGTCTCTCCCCTTTATTCTGGGGATTTGGATAAAAGGTTGGCAAGTGAATAGTTTGGTTAAGAGCCACACTGGATACCACCTTAGGCATAAAGGAAGGGTTTGTTCTTAAAGAAACCCTGTCTTGGTGGAAAATAAGAGACTCCACTGCCATTAGTGCCTGCAGTTCTGAGACTCTTCGTGCTGAGGTTATTGCCAGAAGCAGAGCAGTTTTCCATGATATATATTTTAACTCTGCTGAATTGGCTGGTTCAAAAGGAGGCAAAGTAAGCTTTTCCAAAACGAAATTGAGGTCCCAAGTTGGTGTTTGTGCTCTCCGGGGCGGTCTTATGTTTTTAGTCCCTCTGAGGTACTGCTTTAGCAAAGGGTGAGAAAAAATAGGAGGATCTGTGTTGTAATGAGCAGAGATGGCAGAAGCATGAATCTTTATGGATGAGGAGGATAGTCCTTTGTCCAGCATCTCAGTCAAGTATTGTAGTATCTGAGGAATGTTAGGGACCAGAGGATCAAGGTTTTGAGACTGGTTCCAGGCACAGAATCTCTTCCACTTTTCGGAATAAGATTTCCTGGTGCTAGGCCTCCTGGCCTCCAAAATGACATCCATAACAGCTTTAGAGAGAGAAGTTGTCTGCTTGGCTATTGAATCTTCCATGCAGCCAGGTTTAAAGTTTTGAGCTGACTGTGCAGTATCTGATTGTTTTGCTGAGTCAGAAGGTGTGGAATTTGAGGCAAAATCCAAGGTGGACCTTGAGCTACGTTCTTTAAGAATGGGTACCAGTACTGACGTGGCCAGTCTGGAGCAATCAGAATCTGTGGTTTGTCTTGTCTGGCTTTTAGGAGTACCTTTGAAAGGAGAGGCACTGGTGGAAAGGCATAAACGCTTAGGTTTTTCCAGCTGAACGAAAGAGCATCTACTTTCCATGCTTGTGTGTGATAAGTCCTTGTGCAGAATTTTTGTAGCTGGCAATTCAGTGGGGAGGCAAAGAGATCTATGTCCGGGCACCCCCATTTTTGCATTATCATGCTGAAAACTTGTGGATTTAATTTCCACTCGTGAGGATCCATGATGTTTCTGCTTAGGTCGTCTGCCAGAGTATTTACCTTTCCTGGCAGGAACTGTGCTTGCAGATGAACTTGATAAGTTATAGCCGTGTTCCACAAGGTCATGGCTTACCTGCATAGGGGGTAAGAATGAGTGCCCCCTTGCTTGTTTATGTACCACATCACTGTGGTGTTGTCTGTCCTTATTAATAATTGTCCTGGACGCAGAAGGTCCTTGAAAACTGTTAGGGCATTTTGTACAGCCAACATCTCTTTTTGATTGATGTCAAGAGGCATTTGTTCTGTGGGCCATTTGCCCTGAATACATTTTCCTTGTCGTGTGTGCTCCCCATGCGTAATCCGAGGCGTCTGTTGTCATAGTCTGCCTGGCTGTGGGAAGAGTGAAAGGCTGACCCTTGTTGAGGTGACATGCCTGTGCCCACCATCGAAACTCCTGTTGTAGGCAGGGAATTAGAGGTATTACTGTCTCCAAGCTGTGAGAATGTTGAGAGCAAACACTTTTTAGGTACCATTGTACTTTCCTCATATGCAGTTTTGCATATGGAATTAGTAGAATGCAGGATGCCACGAATCCCAAGGCCTGCAGAATTTTTCTTGCAGGGAGTTGAGACTTTGTTGCCATCAATTGAAAATACTGAGTCAGTTGTCCTTGTTTGCCTGGCTTGAGAGAAGCCATCTGGGCCATTGTATTTAAGCTGGCACCCAGGAATATTATCTCTTGTGAGGGCACTAGTTTTGATTTCTTTTAGTTTACTGTGTACCCTAGGCAACTTAATCTTTTTACGAACGCCAGATGCTGGAGAAGAATGTCCTTGCTCTCTGCTTGAACCAGGCAGTCGTCCAGATATGGATATATTTCAATTCCTTTTTGTCTGCAAAATGCAATTACTGGTGCCAGGCACTTGGTAAAGACCCTGGGCGCAGTAGATAAGCCAAAGGGCAGTGCAGAGAATTGGTAGTGTATTGAACCAGCTATGAATCTGAGGTATCTTCTGCAATTTTGTCCGATAGGGACATGCAGGTATGCCTCTTTGAGGTCCAAAGTAACAAGCAAAACTTTCTTGCCCAACATGGGAAGGAGCTGCTGTAGTGTCAGCATTTTGAATTTCAGAACATCTAGGTAAGTATTTAGAGTGGAAAGGTCTAGAATGGGTCTCCAGGCTTTGTCCTTTCTGGGTACCAGGAAGAGTCTCGAGTAAAATCCTTGTTCTTTTTCCTGCTGTGGTACTTTTTGAATAGCTCTCATGTCCATGAGAGCTGTAATTTGTTTTTGTGCCTCTGCCCATTGATTTTGTGGCAGATCTGGCATTCCTTTTAGCCTTGGAAAATTGTGAAAGTGGAACCTGTAACCTTGAGACACAATATTCAGCACCCATTTGTCTTGGGTGATTGCTTGCCAGTTTTAAGAAAAAAGTGCTAGTTTCCCCCCTAAGGGAGTTGCCAAAAGGTAAGAGTTTGGCATTGGAAGGGGGAAGTCATTGGGACTGTTTCCTGTAAGGTTGTGACTTATCCTCACCTTGTTTTGGGTTTGAAGCACCCCACTGTTGTGGTCTGTAAGAACCTTGTGGCCGAGATCTGCCTCTTGGATGCCTGTATCTGCCTCTTTGTGGCCTGTCTGACACTGGAAAGGACCAATTCTTAGTAGGCCAATTTCTGCTAAATCGTGGTGGCTGTACCTGTAAGAAATCCTTTACTGTTTGCATAGATTTTGCCTTATCCTCCATTTTCTTTAATACCTCTTTTGCCTTAATACCAAATAAATTATCTTGCTGCAAAGGAACATCCAGTAATTTTGCCTTAACATGATCTGGTAAACTTTGTTCTTTTAACCAAGCATGTGTTCTTTTAACCAAGCATGCCTTCGAATCACAGATCCTGTAACTGCTGCTCTACAAGAAGCTAATAATGAATCAAAACCACATTGCAAAGTATGCTTTCCCACTTGTTCAGCTGCATGCAATAAATCCTGCATTTCCTTATAGTCAGGTTGTTCTGCATTGATACTCATTTTCTGTTTTAATTGAGACAGTAAATATTGTTGATACTTAAGCATGTGAAACTGGCAATTCAGAGCTCTCACTGCTAAAGTTGCATAGGTGTAAACTTTCTTTCCCCATCTGTCTAATGCTCTAGAGTCCCTATCCGAGGAAACTGGATTCTTAGCCATGGAAGCCTTAACCCCTTTGGGACCCTGGGAAATAGTTTCTGGGTCTGCAACAGGGTTTTTATAAAGAAATTTGTGAGAGTCAGGAACTCTGTAGTATGTCTGGCTTGACTGGAGCTGGGGGTAAAGACTCAGAGTTTAAACTAGATTCAGAGAACACATCATCCACAATGTCCAACACTGGAGGAATAGCAAGGGGTCTGTGTTGAGGCAGCAAAAGAAAGTCTCTGAGCCTTTTCTTGGATTTTGAGTAATCCTGGCCCTCCCAGTGGAAATGCTCGCTCATGGTATGTAAAGTTTCCCCAAAAGAGTTATCCTCAGGAGGAGAGGCTGAAGGAATGGATTCTTCAGCATAAGAATCCTCATAGGGGGGTAAAGAATATCCCTGGTCTGAAGAGGAATCAGAATATATTGAAACCTGGTCAGAGGAATCATAGTCTGTATCCTGCCTAGGCCTTTTATCAGGAGGGGGATGGGAAACCCTGATCAAAGTTATCAAGTCTTCGGCCATCTTGAGCATCTGTTTTTTAGGCATGGAGGCCTGTCCAGGTGAATGCTGCACTTGCTTCTTTGTCTTTAGTGTAGGCTTAGTCTTGGCTGTAGTTGTAATGGTAAGTTGAGTAGGCCTGAAAACACCCTCAGAAGCCGATGCCTGCTCAGCGGCTCCGGTACCATCTGAGGGGTTAATCTCAGTTGGCCCAACAACGTGAGGCTCCACAGCCCTAGGCTCCACGTGGGAGTCGGACGCGGCCTGTGGTTCTGAGGTAGTGGGTGTCAGGGGCTGCGAAAGCGCCTCACTGAAAACCGGCGACTGGCCTAGAAGAGGCTTAGTCAGTTTTGGACCTTGGAAGCCTTTCCTTATCTTTATCTTTGCGATTTTTATGCATTCCAGTTGTCGGTTGTTCCGACGGCATTGTGTAATTTAACCTTCGCCCAAAATAATGGCGAGCAAAATCAAACCAACGTTTAACAGTGCGTTTGTTAAATCTAGCACAAAACCGACAACTAGTGACATTGTGGTCTGGGCCCTAGGCATGGAATACAGTAAGAATGAAAATCCTTATGAGGTATTTGCTTCCCACAAGAAATACAATTAACTTTTTCTGACATCGGTCTGAGGCAAGAAAAAAATTTCCCCAATGGGGTACTTAGCATTATTGAAGACTTTGGTTCTGAAATCGAATTTGAAATCTCAGGAGTCGGCCAACTGGCACTTGCGAACTGCTTTTGCTTCAGGCACCTTGTGGTAAGAAAGACTGGAGAAAATGGCGTTGGCTCCTTCTTATATACCCCTGGCGCACTGACGTCAGGGAAGAGGTGACAGCAACCAACGCCGGACCAAGACTTTGGAACTCAGGCAGACTGCGGGCCCGCCTGACGGCAGGATAACCCAAGAGTAATGACTGCAGCAGTGAAACACGAACATCTTTCTGAATTAGAGGGAAGGATGAGGAATGCATAGAGAAACATCCCCTTCCAAGAGATGGACAGGGCATCCACCTTTCATACCAGAGGACCTGGAACTCTGGCACAAAACTTTGGAAGTTGTCTGTTCAAAGGGGAGGCTAAAAGATCTGAGGTGGAGAATGTCCAGAACCACATCGCTGTGAAGCATTCATTTGTGGGCTTGAGTCAGATATGCTCAGAGTGTCTGCCACATTTTGGTTGGAAGAGATGTACACTGCCTGCAGAATGACTTGGTACTGAGTTGCCAATTCCCATGCCGAAAGAGCTCACCTGTACAGAAGGTACAATTATGTCCCTCCCTGTTTATTTACATAACACAGAACTGTGGTGA
Source organism: Protopterus annectens (assembly GCF_019279795.1). Classification (NCBI taxonomy): domain Eukaryota; kingdom Metazoa; phylum Chordata; order Ceratodontiformes; family Protopteridae; genus Protopterus; species Protopterus annectens. The sequence continues at coordinate 448,855,573 of NC_056736.1, read as the reverse complement.
TGTCTGTAGACAGTCTTAGAGGTCCTGGACGAAGAGTATGAAAAGCCTGAAGAATCAACAAATCAGACAACTCTTATGTTTAAGTGGTCTTTCCTTTGTGAAGGAGACTACAGGCCTTTTATCTTCACGGATGCAAAGGCTGTCCCCCAACCCATGTCTGAGGTATCTGTGAACAACTCTTGGGTTGGTAGGAGAGGATGTAAAGGAATACCTGGATTCTGGGAAATCTGCTGAATCCACCAAAGAAGCTCCCTCTTTAAACAAGGAAGAGGAGGGACAACAAAACCCCAGTGGGTGAGCATGCTGCATCCAAACTGATTTTAGGTACCATTCAAACACTCTCATGTGGAGTTTGGCAAGAGGTAGCAAGGGAATAGTAGAAGCCATGAAGTCTAGAAGCTTGAGAAGCTTCTGGTCTGTCAAACACTGCAAAGGGAGAAGGTCTTGGAAGCAAATGACTACAGACAGATATATGGTAAAAAGTCCTGATGACTGTAAAGCTGTGCTCAACCACACAACTACAGACAGATTTTTTTTTTTGCGGAGGAAGAGAGGCCAACATGAGATCTGTCTGAATCCTGCACCCTAGGAAGATGTGGTCCTGTGAAGTGGTGAGCATGGATTTTTTGAAATTGACAGCGACTCCCAACCTTTGCAGAGGAGTAGTAAACAAGCAATTGTGAACCAAGGTCTCTGGGAGGGGTGCCTGTAGCAAAATGTCCAGATAAGGGAAAACCTGTATGCTCTGGAGTCTGCAGAAAGCAATCACAAGAGCTAAACATTTTGTAAATACCCTCGGTGTAGTACAGAAACCAAACGGCAAAGCACAGAACTGAAAATGTGAGGAAGCAACAGAAAAATGCAAACATTTTCTGTAAAGGGGGTGAATGGGAACATGTAGGTAGGCATCCTTGACACCCAAGGAGGCCAACCAGGCCCATGGAAAAAATAAGAAACAAGAGTTTGGAGTAAAATAATACAAAAGGTTGGGACCTTTAGGAAGGTGTTGAGGAGAGAAAGGTCTGAATGGGTCTCCATAGGCCATCTTTCCTGGGAACCAGCAACATCCCTGAATAGAACACTCTTCCCCTTTCTGACAGTGGAGCTTCCTGGAGAGTTCCCTAGGTTATCAACTCTTGAAGCACCTCTAGGAAGAAAGGAAGTTATTCTCAGGGTGGTTGAGGAATTTTCATGAAAGGAGGATGAGCTTTCCAGGCCATGAAAGATCCTTTGCGGATAATGGATAGAACCTATGAATTGTGTGTGATGTGTTCCCAGACTGGAAGGGGGAGTGTAAGGCACTGAGAGAGAGGAATGTGATAAGGACTGCTTTTGAGTAGAAGGCAGCTGAAAGGGTTTAGAAGGAGCAGGTCCTCTGACACCCCTTTTACCTCTAGGAAGAGAAGTTTGAGATTGCTTCCTGGCAAAGCAGTCTTAACTGGGTAGTTTCTTTGGAATCTGAGAACTGAAGACACAAAGATATGCTTTAAATCTTGCAACTCTTTACCTTTCTCCTGCAGAATTTTAACAGGGTAGTAGCTGCAGTACCAAACAATGCATTATTATCCAATGGTGCATCCATTAGCTTGGCCTTAGTCTTCAGAAAGAGGATGGAGCCTTAAACAGTATCTCCTTAATACAGAGCCACAGGCAGCAGCCATGGCAGAAGCTTCAGCAGCATTGTAACTGCATTCAATGGAGTGGCATACCACTTGGGAATATGCCCCCAAAACAGAGGAAAGCTTTTACATCTGAATCCAGAAGATCAGAGAGAATCTGAGTGGTCTGAGAAAGGACTAAAGCATACTTATTCATATGGGTCTAATTGTTAATTGCCCTAAAGGCAAGGGTAGCTGACGTGTACACTTCACCAGCCTTTCCACAGTTTTTACTCTCCTTGTCTGAAGGGAGAAGAAAAGGGGAAGGCAAAAGTCTGGATGGCTCGGCAGCTACAGAAACGAGTCTGCAGCAGGGCATTTATAAAGGAATTTACAGTCCTCTAGAACTTTATAGAACCTATCTGGCTGTTTGGGGGCTGGTGGCCAAGAGTCTGGACTTTCTGAAGCAGAAATGAAAGTGTCCAGAAAAGTTGGCAGAACTGGAGGCACAGCAGACGGAAAAGGTGAATCTATTTGGAGTAAACTGTAGTATCTCCTCTGCACATCAGTAACCTGTGAGCAGTTCCAATTGAAATACTCTCTCATACAAACAATAGCCTCCCCCAAAGGTGATATTGTCACCAGGAGACTCATTTCCACTGGACTCCTCCTCAGGTGATGCATATTCCAGGGGAGAAAGAAACTTGGGCAGAGTATGCCAAAGACTCTTCCTCTGACGAATCCTCATCCTCAGATAATACATGCTTCCTAAACCTTTTCTGAGGGGTAGTAGTAGAAAGGGGGCTAGGAAGGGAAACACCAGAGGGATGCTTCAAAGCCATAAAGGCATTAAAATCACACCTGTGCGAAAGCCTGCCAGTCAGGTGGAGTTTCCTGAGGAGGTGGAAGATGTTTGTTTTTTTAAGGGGCAGGGCAGTCTTATGAAAGATGAAGAGACCTGAGATAGGCCTGCATTCTACAACAGTTGTCGGTAATGCCTGCCGATCTAAGACTGGAGGAACACAGAGAGGGCATTCTGATATGAGCCTAGGGTCCCCCTGCTAGTTCAAAATGGAAGTCTGCAACACCCCCGAGGACATGCCAGTGGCCGACTCCCTGACAGCTTCCACTCCGGTACCCGCAAAGGAATCTGAGCCGAATTCCAAACAGGCCTCCAGGCCTTCATTGGCCTCAAAAGGGATATTTGGAATAGGAGGTGCAGGCGAACCTTCAGGCCTAAGCTTCTTGGCCTTCTTTGCAGGCTCAGCAGAAGGGCCCGAAGCATCCTCCATAACATTGCATGCTAACCTCTTGTCTTTGATTCTCAAGAAAAATATTACATGAGTGAAGGTGGCTACGCTAAATTTTGGGAACAAATGCCTGACATATAGGTTCATAGGTTCATACTAGGCTATCTGCCCTAGGGCATTTATAAGCCTAGCCAGAATGTGTTTGGCTTTCGCCACCCATTTTAAATTTATTTTGCTATGCCCTTTTTCGAGGTTAGTATACTGTGCCTCTGTCTAACAGTCACACAGAAGTGATACCCGGGGTAAACCTACGATCTTCCCATCTACTCATCAAGATTCCTCTTGAAGAGAGTCAATGAGGGACTCTGCCTAACCTGGACTGGGATTTTATTCCAGAGTGAAGGGAGCCTCTGGGTTATGAATCTGTCCCTCCAGCATGTCCTATTTATTTCAGTGCTGAGGTTCAAGTCTCTCGAGCGCGTAGCTCGATGGGATTTGGATTTTCTGAGGTGCAGCATGTCCATTAATTCCGGGTTGGACAGGGCTTTATACGTCAGGCACAAATCGCCTCTGAACAGGCGGTATGCCACTGAGTAGAGCTGGAGTTTCTTTAACCGGGCAGCATATGGCATCTGTTTGAGCCCTTTGATCCTCTTGGTGAGGTACTTTTGGGGTCTTTCCAGTTGCTGCAGGTGTCTGGTAAGGTACATCCCAAAAGGGGCATTGTACTCAATTATGGGCCTGATGAGGGATGAGTAGAGGCACGATGACCTCCCCTGATCTAGATGTGAATCCCTTCATGATTACGTGGGCTATATAAAATGTTTTTCTAACCACTTTGGCCACGTGGTTATCAAATGAGAGATTGCTATCAACTTGGTCCCCAGGTCCCAAATTACTTCTTCTGTACTTAATGGATTACCACCTATGTGGTAATTTGTGGGCACTTTGTTTTTGCCAAAGGGGATGACTATACACTTTTTGGCATTTAGCTTGAGGCCATGGCTCTGGCACCAGTTGTCTGTTTCTATGAGGCCCTTTTGGAGGATGCTTGTGTCGGCTGGAGAGTCGATTATGGCACCCAGTTTGCAGTCATCTGCAAACTTGGTCAGCCACAGTCCTTCCGTGTTGGCCTGTACCTCAGAGAAATATATACCGAACAAGAGAGGTCCCAGGACTGAGCCTTGTGGGACACCACTTGTAACTGGTTTGGAGTCTGACATGGCTCCAGCAATTCTAACCATGTGGGTTCTGTCCTTGAGCCAGTTTGCAATCCGTCTAGTGACATAGGGGTTTATATTTAAGCTGGTGAGCTTATCTATAATGCCCGAGTGGGGTATTGTATCGAAGGCTTTTGCGAGGTCCAGGTAGGCTGTATGGACCAGCTTCCCCTCGTCAATGGCCTTGGTGACTGTTTCAAAGAAATCAACCAGGTTTAAGAGGCAGGATCTGCCCTTAAAGCCGAACTGGGTAGGATCCAGTGTCTGTAGGTCCCCAATATCTTTATTTATGAGGTCCATGATGATCCTTTCCACAGCTTTGCAGACCAAGCTAGTCAGGCTTATGGGGCGATAGTTTCCAGGATCCGTTGAGGCACCACCTTTATGGAGAGGGACCACTGTTGTTGTACGCCACTCTTTGGGCACATATCCTGTAGTAAGGCTGAGATTGAACAGTAGTTTTATTTTTGGGTTTAGCTCTTCTTGGAGTTTATGTAGGACGCAGCCCGGGACACCGTCTGGTCCCATTGATGCTGTGTTTTTTGCTTAGGAGAGGGCGGCTCTTACCTGAGCATCTGAGATGTCAGGGGGGGCAGCACTCTGCTGGGATAGATATTTGCCATTTTGTTGGGGGGGGGGGGAGTTTGCGCTGAACCTGTCAGCTAGGATGCTGGCAATGTCTGTGGGTTCGGTGTATTTTTTGTCATTTTGGACTAATTCTGAGGATAATCTGGGAATTACCACCCAGGTTCCTAACATAACTAAAGAAAGCCTTGTGATTATCCTTAGTGTCCTGTGCAATTTTTCTCTCGAAGCTGGCCTTAGACAATTTTATGAGTGCCCGTAGTTTTTTGCCAATACTGATCAGTGATGCCTTCCCTTTTTGGGATTTTGCTCTATCATTTAGTAGCGTCCTCCTTCTATTGTATAGTTTGTTTATGGCTGGGGTCCACCAGACAGGATGTCTGCCTTTGGAGGATTGGGTCTTGGTTTTATTTGGGATCGCATGATCCATGCATTCCTGAAGGTGTTCATAGAATGCGTTTATAAAGGATTCTGCGGTCTGGGCCGTATTTTCCACAGGCCCGGGGGCTTTGAAGGATTCCACCTCGGTTTTGAGGAGTGTGAAATTTGCTTTAGAGAAGTTTTTCACTGTGGTTTTCTGGGCAGGGGGTGGGGTCGGGATGTGAATATCCAGTGAGATTAGTTTATGGTCTGATCTTACCAGTGAGGGATACACTTCTGGTCTGGAGCAAAGAGTCCCCATGTTGTTGATGATCAGGTCCAGTATGTTTTCCCCTCTTGTGAGAGTGGTAACAAGTTGTTCCATAGCATTTGAGTTTATAAATTCTAGGAACCTTTGGGCTAGGGTGTTGGAGCTAGAGTAATGCTCCCAGTCTATGTTTGGGTAGTTGAAGTCGCCCAAGATAATGGTGTTTGGAGAGACCTTCATATTTTCCAGTGTTCTCAGGAAGGCCGAGTGGGGTTCCTGGGTTTGGGAGGGTGGTCTGTAGCAGGCTATAAACTGGAAGGCCGTTTTACCCACTGTTAGTTGCACATGGATAGTCTCTGATGCTTCGTGCTTTGCCACCAACCTGGAGGTGTGGGTATCTTTGATGAATATCGATATTCCCCCTCCTTTTGTGGTTCAGTCCAAGTTTTGGGGCTGAAAAGCATGGTATGAGGTATAACCTGGTAGTCCGGGGGTGCTTTCGGGAGCCCTGAACCAGGTTTCTGTTGCTGCACAGATATTGATGTTCTCCATGCTAAGGAGAGTTTCGAGTGCGTGCATCTTGAGGTTTAGACTTCTGGCGTTGAGTAGCATTACTCTTAGTTTCTTACCCCTTGTGATACCTATGGAGGTGGGTTTGTCTTTTGAGCCTTGCCTAAAAAAGGCACTATGGGGGTAGCAAGAGCCTTTGCCAATATCCGAAAGCCCAGGGGTGACAGGTGCAAGCCGTCCCTAGCGAAGCATCGTGGCTTGTCTAGCACATCATCCCAAGCTGACAGGCATTGGATCCCCTTTGAATGACACCAGTACTTAAGCCAATTGTTGAAATTGATCATCTTGTCTTCATATTGTGGCATCATTCTTGGTGAGGGTAAGATACTACTCAAGGTCAGGGTCATACTGGCCTGGGCTACATGCTCAGAGAGCTCCTCTATGTCTCTTTTCATGTAGTCCAGGGAGGTACGTCTAAGGTCATTCACACCAGCATGGACAATGAATCATATTTGTACTTGCCTTGGGAGTGACCTGAGTGCTTGTGTTATGTGGCGGATCCTAGCGCCCGACAGGCTGCTCACCGTGACCCTCTCCTTGTTCAGCCTGGTGAGCGGGACGTCAGTGTGCCTGACGATAGAGTCACCTATTACAAGTTTATTAGGTGTGTTTAGTCTTAAGGGCTGTGACTGTTCGGCACATTGGCTTTGTGAGATATGTGTTGCACGTGTTTTGTTTTGGGGTAGTGGTTGCTTGGGTGTCTGCTTTGGAGGTCTCTGCTGCTTAGGCAGATCTTTATTTAGAGCCTCCGAGTATGTTTTTGCGTGATTATGTGTTTGGTTTGCTGTCGTGGTAGGTCTATGTGAGATTGGAATTGTAGTGAGTGTGGTTTCCTTCTCCTCCTGACTGGTTATGCCAGTACTGAGTTGAGAGAGCTTAGCCTCCAGTTTGGCTATATGGTTGTATCTCTCACATGTGCTGGAATTTGTTGGGAGGAGGAGAGGGTTGTCTGTGTACATGAGGCAGTTGTAACATTGCCTCAAGATTCCCAGATTCACCAGCTGGACCGGAGAGGAGATTGACAACTGACCTTTGGACATGCTAGAATAATATTGGGAATTCCTTTATAATTGAAAACAAGGGCCAGTGGGGAGTGAGGGTGTAGTGCTTTTAATTTTTAGTGTTGACTTATATAATTGCTTTAGTGAGCAAGTGCCAGGTAACAAGTGCAATGTGTTACAGGTAACTTAAATGCAAAAACGACAAACAGTAACTTTCTTTCAAGTGAAACAAGGAAATAAGTACAGTAAGCAATGCAGATATCACTAGTGATCCACAGAAGCTGAGAAGCCAGTATTAGGTGGAATTAGCGTTCCAGGGAAATAACAAGCAAACAAACAACAAGCATATAAACAAAGCTAGATTCAGCAGGCCTGGATCTAGTCTGTGCTACAGCAAACAAGGTGTACCGATTTCAGTAAGATACAGTTCAAATATTCAGGCACTATAAACCTTTAACCAGAAATTCCCAGCTCAGAAGGGCAGAGTCCAGCCTCTTCTCCCACAAGAGTGCAGACCACGAACCTTCTTAATGTAAAATAACTGGCCTGAAGCCCAAGTGCTTAAACCAGAACTAATACACTTTAAGAATAACAGACACTGGGCTCTCAATCAGCAGTTCCCAACTTAGGATGAAAGCTACCTCTCCTGCCACCACAGTGCATGCCACAAACCTTCCTAATGTAAAACAACTGGTCTGAAGCCCAAGTGCTTAATCCAAAAGACTTAGAATGATAGCTACACTTTAATCAAGTTACTATCAAGCAGTAATAAATACAATTGAATACTTTAGAGAATGCCTGGATTAGTGCTCAAGTTACACAAACAAAGCTAGATCCAGCAGGCCCGAATCCAGTCTATGCCACAGCAAACAAGGAGCACCAACTTCAGTAAGAAGCAGTTCAGATATGCATGCACTATAAGCCTTTAACCAGAAATTCCCAGCTCAGAAGGGCAGAGTCCAGCCTCTCCTCCCACAAGAGTGCAGACCACGAACCCTCTTAATGTAAAATAACTGGCCTGAAAGCCCAAGTGCTTAAACCAGAATTAATACACTTTTAGAATAACAGACACTGAGCCCTCAATCAGCCGTTCCCAACCTAGAAGGATGTAAGCTACCTGTTCTGCCACTACAGTGCAGACCACAAACCCTCTCAGTGCAAAACAAGTGGTCCGAAGCCCAAGTGTTTAAACCAAAAGGCTTAGAATGAGTTACACCAAGCAGTAATAAATACAACTGAGTACTTTTAAGATGATGCAAAAATAAAATAAAGTAGGTAGAAACAAGTACAGTAAAAGCAGATGAAAATTTTTTTTTTTCTGAACAAGTGCTGAGATAAAAGAAACAGATTTGAGTGCTGAAACTAGAAAACTGGCTAGTTATAAGAAAAAAAAAAACTAAGCTAGAAGGCTTCCCTCCAACACAGAAGGGCTTGGGAGCTCAGAAGCCTACAAATAGTCTATACCACTTAACAGGAAAGACAGGAAACCAGCTTAAATTTTTTTTTTTTCCTGTTTCCCAGATGCTCTCTCTGTACACAGTAGGAGTGCCTGAAATCAGAATATGATCTCAATGCACTTAGTTGAGTGAGCAAATGAGATGGGCCCAGAAGGAGTATCCAAACACAAATTTACAAGAGGGGCGGGCAGTTTCAAGGCCACTAAGATTAACACCAAAACAAAAACAGGGAGGGTGAGTGGGACTAACTGAAGAGCAGAGTCAAAACTTCCAGTTCAGTTAATATTCCTGCAACACAGTTAAAATCAATTTAAATACTGTATTTTTTGAAAAAAAAAGTGCAGATAAAGGTACTTTAATTCTCTTGTACGTCCAGATGAATACAGCTAGATCTTAGCCGGCCAAAGCTGAAGTTTTTAAGCAGAAAATATTTCACACTGTACCACTTAAATAGGCAAGGACAGGAAATCAAAGAATGTGGCTACCCCCACACCTGTAATTACTAGCAAATAATGAGCAAGATCGTGGTTAGGGAAAATAGACACTGATAGTAGCTATCTTTATGTGGAATTTGTCTTCCACAAGAGCACTTGCTTTTCCTGGATGACATGCAACCTCAGACAGAAAGACAGTAAAAGTAAAGGGAAAAAAACCCAACAGGGCACTTATCTGAACAGCAGCCAACAACTCAGGCAAGTAGACAGAGTCGAAGATGACGTTCGGACTAGTGGCACAGAAGTTCAGAGGATGGTACATGCGGATGTCACTTTTATGGGTGACACTTGCTTTGGGCCTATGTGCAACATTCCCCCCTACCTAGCAGTGCTGAAAGGCTTTTGTATACTGGCTGGACATCAGGATTGTTTATGGCAGGGAATCACTCATGTAATGAATACTGCAACATAGAAATAGAACATCAAAAAGTCTCCTGGCTGACACCAGGGAAGACTACAACCATCACTTGATTTGATTTTGACAGAAGCTGTTAATATTATGGGAAAATTCATAGGATGAGTCAAGTAGGACAACTACGTTACTAGTATTCACTGCAGTATTCTTATGAGGAACCTTACCAGGGGAACTTAGCAGCCATGTGTCCTAAGAGTTTTAGAACCATCAAAACTGAACGTTTCCTGAAAAACAGAAAGGATGTGGCCTCCAAATGCAGGGTAGATACTCAAGAGTTGGAAGTCTTGCAATCTGAGAGACTGTGTTCAACTCACAGCCTATGAACTCCAACATCTGGACTGGCTGAAGATTGGACTTGACAGTTTATGGTGATTCCCAGGGAACGGCACAACTGCAGTAAGGATTCCCTGGCCCTGACTTATGACGTCTTCATGGAAGCAATGAGTAGCCAATCATCCAGGTACAGGAAGACCTGGAAACTGTGCAGCCTTAGGCAGGCAGCCACAACTTCCATGCACTTGGTGAACATCGGAGGAGTGGTGGTGAGACCAAAGGGCAGCACTCTAACCGATGATTGGCTCCTAGCACAGAAACTTCTTGGAGCACTTAGCTATTTATAAATGATGGTACGAGTCCTTGAGACTGATCAAGCATATCCAGTCTGTTTCCTCAAGACATGTAGAATGGACTGCACTATGACCATCCAGAACATGGTCTGTTTCACAAAGCAATTTAATTTGCTCATATCCAAAACTGGCCTGAGGTCCTTTTTCTTTGGATATTATAAGAAAAATTTACCTTCATCAGATAAATCAGAAGCACATTCAGCAAAAGCAGTTTCTACATCGACAGTCTTCAACAGACGTTTATCCATTAATGACATCTGTGCTTTGGCCATACACGCAATGGCACCCACCCATGTGTGCACCATTCTGGATCTGATCTCATCTATGTACTTACCATAATTGTTAGATCCATGTTGTCTGACTTTCTTCAACTTCAAAAATATTGGACAGATATCTCCAACCCGATGGGATCAGGCTTCGGCACCGATCTTAAAGCTCATCGGATCCAGAGCTCTACCTCCTCCACTACCCACAATTCCCAAGGCTCTACCTCATATGATCAGATCGAGTTTGCCCCCACTCGTGTGAAATATACAATCAAAGCTACCAATAGAAAGAAAAGTCCTTACCACAAAGGAGGTTGTAAGCTTGGTGATGTGAAATTGTTGATGAAAGGTATTTCAGGTCTAGTGTGACTGTGCACAGACAAGGAGGAACATTCACTCAAGAAGCCATAGATGACAGTTTGGAAGGGGGTAGGTTGAAGCAGACAAAAATGAGACAACACGAATCTGACTTTATGGTAAGTACAAAACTTTTGTATCCAAAGTTGTCTATTTTCATCCATCCAAACATGTGGGACAGAATCCCAAGCTGTCAAGTTGGGTGGTATCAAGGAAGGACATTTCAGAGTATGGAGGAACCAAAGGAAGAACATGATTTGGATTGAGTGTCCAACTTACAGCAAGACACACGGGTGTGTACCATTGCATCTGTTAGATGTTCACAGACTACTCATTCTACATCTACAAGACAAAAGCGTTCACAGGACAGAGCTTCTGGTTGTGAGATCAGTCTGACTGATGTTACTGCGACTAGGAAAATTGTTTTCCATCGCAGAAATTAAGTCTGCTGTAGTAGCAGGTTCAAAAGGATCCTGGGTTAAAGCTTGTAACATAATGGTGCAGTTTCCTTAATGTGTATGCAAGAGCGTTTATTTTACTGTTGGCATTGCTGGTTTCGAGACCAGCAAGTAGCGTGGTTATTTTAACCTTGTGGAATAAAATTGTTTGGATCACCTTACAGCGGACCTTGGCACTTTTTTTGGACATAATGGTGAAGTCCCATGGGGGTGCTGGGTATCTCACAGGAGGTCTCAAAAGAAAAGTACCTTCAAGGAAAATTCCTGAAATTCTGAGAGAAGCTATCAACATATCATTGCGTCCAACATGAAAATTGCAGCCAATTGTACCTTAATAGTTGCAAAACTGGAGTCTTTGTCAAAAAGATCAGACAAAACCAAGCATGGCAGGAACTGGTGCTGAACAAAGGTCCAGACCTTTGCTGTAGGCCCAGATTGAAAATCTCTTCCATTTACTGTAGTAAACTTTCCTAGTTGATAGTTTTTGTGAAGCAGGAAGAATATAGTCTACTGTAGGGGAAAGCCTAGCATCTCTGGCTATAGTTACAACTGAGGAACCATATGTTTAGTTTCATGGACTTTTGATCTGGAGGAGGTGATCCAGATGGGTGAGGTGCTAGATCTGGATAGTGATACAACATCCATAGAGGATGTACTAGAAGAGACCAGAGATACGGGAGACATATCTGTCGAAGCCAAAAAAGGGCTATCATCACCACTCTGGTCTTGCAACATCTTGTTTCTGTATGAATTTGTTCTTTGGGGAAAATGAGGAAAAGCACAGGACACCCAGCGGCCAATTGTGGAACAGAGCATCCATCGGTAGACTGTCCCTGTGGAGGGATCAGGTCCAAATACCTGCTGTACTTGTTTGGATAGGAAGCAAAAAGGTTGCAGTAAGGTTGGTCTCAGCGACTGAAAATTGCTTCTGTCACTGTAGGACTGAAGAAACATTCAAGAGGCAAAAGTACTGTCTACTCAATTTGTCCACAAGTACACTAGAGGACCCCCAGTATGTACACTATCAGAAAACGTTGTGAAGACATCGACCACTGCCAAGCCCTCACGGCTTCTCAACATAGGGATATGATCTTGTTCCTCCCTGTTTGTTAATCCACCATACAACAATCATGTTGTCTGTCTGCATGGATGCCACACCCTTAGGGAGGAAGTCCTGAAGTGCCTGCAACGCCAGGAGGACTGCTCTCAGCTCCAAGACAGTGATGTGAAGGTTAGCCTCCGTTGTTGACCATGTACCTTGGACCACCTTCCCTTCTAAATGACACCCCCCCCCCCCAATCTGTGGTCACTGTCGCAATCAGCGAATCCATCTGGAAATGGCAAAACACAGTCACGGAGATGTTTTCCACTAAGCAATGAGTTTCTTGCAGAATTGCGTAATTCGAATTTTTGCATGAAGAGTGTGAATGGATGGAGACCACTGTACTGCCAAGGTCCACTGCAGGGCTCATGAAATATCTTGCTAATGGATTATTAAAATCATGGATGCCATGAGACCCAAGAGATGTAGGATTAACCTCACTGAGGATGTTGGGTTGTATACAAGTTGAAAAGCTGTCAGATGAGACTGGATGAAACGATTTGCAGTCTGCTGTGTAGGTGGCATTATATGAATTCTATAGTCTGAGTTGGAGCCAGCTAACATTTTGGCATGTTTGAGATTACTAAATTCAGAAGCAGCTGGAGTACTTGGTCCCTGTTTGCAAGACATGCTTGGCTGAGGCAGAGAGGAGACAATCATTGAGGTACAAGAAAACTTGGATCCCCAGTAGGTAAAAGAGGACAGCTACTACTGCCACGATCTTGGTGAACTCCCAGGGGGCTGTAGTGAAACCGAACAGCAGTGCTCTGAACTGGAAATGATTGTATCCCAGATGGAAGTGGAGAAATCTACTGGAGTGTTTCATTGTTTTGATGGGATAGTAGGCATCCTAGAGATCTACGAAGCACATCCAACTGTCCTTCCTCAGAACAGGCAAAATGGACTGAACTGTGACCATTGGGAATTTTGCCGATTTTACAAACTGGTTTAGATGGCTGCGATCCAAAATGGGTCTTGCATTCCCAATTTTCCTTGGTACTAAAAAGAACCTGGAATAGATTCCATAACTTAACTGGTCATGGGGGACCACAGTTGGATTACTCTTTTCTACCAGCTTAGACAGGTCTATAACTGCCAAGTCCCACTGATTGGGTGGAACACTGGCCTTTGGATATTATTCTCATCTTCCATGAATCTGATGTTTTGTGCCAGGCTTGAGTGTGCAAAGAAAGGTGCCCCCTGACTGCCTCAACAGTGCAGCAGTCGGGCAACCATTCAGGTGTGCTGACAGGCTTTCTCGGAAAATGAACTGCAAAAGTCTCGATTCTCCAGTGTGCCTCTACCTCTTGGTTGTCACCAATTAAAAATGCCTCCCCCTCTGCCATGGGGAGATCTGTCACCTTGGGAGTTATGGAAAGTACCATGGATTTGCAGAACCACATTTTCTTCCCCGAACTCTGGTTCCTAGATAATGTTCTTTGTGGAGTGGAGTGGAGAAAAGTACAGTTTTGTACCTACCATAAATGTAGATGTTCGAGGATTCCCTTGCTGCAGTCCTGACTATTGGGTATAGTCCGCGTCCCAGTCGGCCCGAATACCAGAGGGTCATGGCTAGACTGACGCCAGTAGGGTACTAATGCGCATGACCGACGCCATTTCCTCAGTCTTTTCTTGCCCCAGATGTCAGAAGACCCAAAAGACAAGTCCCAAAACAACCTGCACCAAAACATGTACAATATATACAACAATATATACAAAAAATATAAGCATGTAAACTCACCTACACAACCACCCGAAACACAGAGGGGAAGGAGGAAGTGGACTGGGAATCCTCGAACATCTACATTTATGGTAGGTACAAAACTGTACTATGTTCTTCGTCTTCCCTTGCTGCAGTCCTGACTATTGTAGAATCCCAAAGCAGAGGTAAGGAGGCTGGCAAATTATAAAGTAGCAGGAGCTGACAACATGCCTTGTAAAACAGCTGTGGCAAAACCAGCCCTAGTCTTAGAGTATATAGGCAGGTGATAATGCCTAGAGAAAGTATGCACTGAACTCCAAGTAGCTGCTTCCAGAATATCCTTAGTTGCCACCCCTTAGAAATGCTGTTGAAGTGGCAGTAGCCCTAGTGGAATGAGGCCTAATCCCAGCTGGAACCTCTTTGCCATGATGGGAATAACAAAATGCAATGCAAAAGCCAATCCACCTAGAAATAGTTTGTTTTGACACAGGCTTGCCCTGTGAACTCAAAGCAAAAGAAACAAGTAACTGCTGAGACTGCCTAAAATTCTTAGTCCTGCTCAAATAATAACGAATTGCCTGTGTACATCTAAAGTGTGCAAAATCTTTTCCCCTTTATTTTGAGGATCTGCAAAAACGAGGCAAATGAATAGTTTGGTTTAAAGCCACACTAGAAACCACCTTAGGCATAAAGGAAGGATTAGTACGTAATGAAACCCTGTCCTTATGGAAAATCAAAAGGGCTCTACTGCCATAAGGGCCTGCAACTCAGACACCCTTCTTGCAGAAGTAATAGCCAACAGAAAAGCAGTCTTCCATGACAAATATTTCAATTCAGCAGTAGCTGCAGGCTCAAAAGGTTGTAGAGTAAGTTTTTCCAACACAAAATTGAGATCCCAAGCAGGAGTAGGAGCTCTCACGCGGGGTCTTATATTCTTTGCCCCTCTAAGAAACTGCTTGAACAAAGGATGAAAACAAAGGTGGGTCACAATCATAGTGAGCTGAAATTGCTGCAGCATGAATCTTTATGGAAGAGAAGGACAAACCTTTGTCCAATAATTCAGTAAGATATTGAAGAGCCACACTCAAATTAGGCTCTGAAATCTCCAAATTCTTTGCTGTACTCCAAAATAAAAATCTCTTCCATTTTTCATGTGACACTCTCCTAGTACTAGGCCTTCTAGCTTCCATAATCACATTTAAAACTTGTTGAGGAAGCTGAGACCTGCTGTGCTTCAACACAGAATATGCCAAGCTGTGAGATGAAGAGATTGAAGCTTGACATTGAGCAGATGACCGTCCTTCTGAGATAACAGATGAGGAATCAGAGGTAAAGGCCATGGAGGCTTCTTTACAAGACTCCTTAGAAGTGGGTACCAGTGTTGCCGAGGCCAATCTGGAGCTATCAAAATCATCCTTGGCCTGTCTTGTCTGACCTTTAATAATACCTTTGGAAGAAGAGGCAGAGGTGGAAAGGCATAGACATGAAGGTTTTTCCAACTGAAAGACAGAGCATCCACTTTCCAAGCTGTGTGATGAAACCCCTTTGTGCAATACTTTGGCAGCTGGTGGTTTAGTGGAGAAGCGAACAGATCTATGTCTGGAGTTCCCCATGACACTGTCAAGTTCTGAAATACATGAAGATCCAGTTTCCACTGTGGGGATCCATGATTTGTCTGCTTAATACATCTGCTAGGAGTTCTGTGCTCCTGGCAGAAACCTTGCCTGAAGAGTCAGTCGCAGGCTTAGCAGTCTCCCATAAAATCATTGCTTGCCTGCATAGAGGATAAGAATGTGTTCCCCTTGCTTGTTGATGTACCACATGACAGTTGTGTTGTCTGTTAGAATCAACACCTGCCCTGGAAGAAGTAACTCCTTGAAAGCCATCAATGCAAACTGGACTGCTAACATCTCCTTCATGTTGATATGTAGATGCTGTAGTCTGGCAGGCCACTTGTCTTGTATCCACTTTCCATTTAGATGAGCTCCCCAAGCAGTGTCCGAGGCATCTGTCGTTAAAATCTGACTCGCCTCTGGCCGGGTCACAGAGAGTCCCTTGTTTAGGTGACATTCCTGAGCCCACCACAAGAATTCCTTTTGAAGGCAAGGTATTATGTGAATGACAGTGTCGAAATCTTGGCAGTGCTGTGTCCATACATTTTTGAGATACCATTGCAGCTTCCTCATATGCAGTTTGGCATTGGGAAGCACCAGAATACAAGATGCCATGAACCCTAATGCTTGAAGGACTGTCCTTGCAGTCAGCACGGACTGATGAGATAGTTGATGGAAGTAAAGTGACAGACTCTTTTGTTTGTCCGGGGTTAATAAGGCCACCTCGCCTGCTGTATTCTGTCTCACACCCAGAATGCGCCTGTCTTGAGAGGGTACTAGAGTGGACTTTATTTCGTCACAGAATACCCTAGGCATCTTAGCACTGCTATGACATATTCCAGATGCTGTAGAAGGTCTTCCTTTTCTTGAGCCAGAATCAGGCAGTCGTCCAAGTAAGGATAGATTTGAATGCCTTGAAGCCTGAAGTAAGCTATCACTGGAGCCAGAACCTTTGTGAATACTCTGGGCAGTAGATAAGCCAAAGGGCAATGCAGAGAACTGATAATGAAAATCTCCAGTTCGAACCGCAGATACTTTCTGCAACTTAGCCTTATAGGCACATGAAGGTAAGCTTCCTTGAGATCCAAAGTTACCATCCAGTGATCCTTGCCCAGCAGAGGTAACAGTTGCTGTAATGTCAACATCTTGAACTTGGGAATGTCCAGATAAGTGTTGAGGATAGATAAATCCAAAATTGGTCTCCACGTGTTCCCCTTCTTTGGTACTAGGAACAGGCGAGAATAAAATCGAAGCCCTTTCTGATACAGGGACTGGCTGAATGGCCCCTATCTGGAGTAACTGAGAAACTTGCTTGTGAGCCTCTTTTCTTTGTGGAGGAGGAACATCTGGCATGCCTTTGAAAGGGGCATTGTGTGGAAATAAAATCTGTAACCGTGATGAATGATATCCAGCACCCATCTGTCTTGAGTGATTAAATCCCAATTTTCTTTGAAAAGAGACAATCTTCCTCCCAAAGGAGCTGCCAGACGAGAATCCACTGGCAGCTGAAAAGGCAGGTCATTGGTTCTGCTTACGAAAGGACTGACCCCTGCCCTCACCAGAAGTCTGAGCAGGTGAACTGTCTGATCTAGGCCTAAAGAACCTTGAGCCCTGCCCCTACCACGTCTAGACCTACCCCTAGACTGGGAACCATAAGCAGGATATGTCCACCCCTTAGCAGGCCAATTTCTACTAAACTTGGAGGCTGCACCTGCAAAATCTTTAACAGTCTGCATAGACTTAGCTTTGTCCTCCATTTTCTTTAAAACTGCTTCCACAGGCGGTCCAAACAACACATCAGACTGTAAAGGAGCATCCAAAATCCTGGTCTTAACATGCTCAGCTAAATTCTGATCCTTCAACCAGGCATGTCTGCGAAGAACAGAACTAGTAGCAGCCACCCTCGAGGAGGCCTGAACAGCATCAAAACCACACTGCAAAGAATGCTTACCCACTTGTTCAGACACATGAACCAAATCCAGCAATTCTTTACACTCAATACCTTCCGCCAAAGCATCCACCTTAGATTTCAATTGTGAAAGGAGATAATTCTGATATTTCAGCATATGAAACTGACAATTCAACGCCTCATGGCTAGAGTGGAAGAAGTATATACTTTCTTACCCCACCTATCCAAAGCCCTTGCCTCTTTATCAGAGGGTACAGGATTTTTAACCACAGAAGCTTTAACACCTTTAGGCCCCTGAGAAACAGTTTCTGGGTCCGCCCTAGGACTCTTAAACAAATACTTATGAGCTGGCACCCTATAATACCTATCCGGCTTAACAGGAGCAGGAGGCAAGGAGTCAGGGTTCAGGGAAGCCTCTGCAAAAACATCCTCCACCACATTCAACACAGGAGGAATAGCTAAGGGCCTATGCTGGGGTAAAACAAGAATTCCCTAAGCCTTTTCCTGGAATCAGAGTAATCCTGGCCTTCCCATTTAAAGTGCTCCCTCATGGAGTGAAGAGTCTCTGAAAATGAAAAATCCTCAGGAGGAGAAGCTGTAGGAGTGGAATCATCCACATCAGAATCAGAATAAGTAGGAAACTCTTGCAAGTCTTCCACAGAAGACTCTGAAGCCTGTGAACACTGTTCAAAACTATCAAACTCCTGTTCCACCCTAGGCCTCTTATCAGGCGGGGCATAGAACCTCTAATCAGAGTAATCAAATCTTCTGCCATTTTAAGCATATGTTTCTTAGGCACAGAGCCAAATGCTAGGAGAAGCCCCCACAGAAGCTGAACTTGGCCTACCTCTAAAAGAAGCTTTGGCAACAGAAGGAGAGGCCCTAACTACCTTGGGAAGAGAGGGAAGAACAGTTACCTGAGAAGCCCCTCAGCCTGGCCTACCTCCTGAGAGGGCACATCCTGTAACAGTAAAGTATCTGCCTGAGACTCCATAGAGACTCCTGGCAAAACCTCTGGCTCCCCTGAGCCTTCTAAAGAACCGACGTCCGGACTGCGGTTCCTCACCCCTAGGCTTCACTGTTTTGTCCTTGCGCTTCTTGATGAAGCGGCGAGCAACCGACGGCATATTATAATTGCAACGCTTCCCAAACACTAACCTAGCACAATCAAGCCTCCTCTTAATAGTGCGCTTGTTAAATCTAGCACAAGAGCGGCAACCAACAACGACGTGCTCAGGCCCTAAACAAGGTATACACAATGTATGATAATCCCTATGCGGTATCTGCTTCCCACAAGAAATACAGTTATTCACTTTTCTGACATCCGTTAAATACTGAGGCAAGAAAAACCAAAATGTTCCCAACGGGTACTTAGCCAACTCTGTTTCGGTCTGAAACTGAAAATCTCAGAACGCCAACCTGCACTCGCAAAATTGCTTCTGCATCGGACCATGCGGCAAAAAAGACTGAGGAAATGACGTCGGTCATGCGCATTAGTACCCTGACGCATTGACGCGCCATGACCGACGTCAGCCTTATACTCTGGTATTCGGGCCGACTGGGACGCGGACTATACCCAATAGTCAGGACTGCAGCAAGGGAAGACGAAGAACATTGTACTCCAACTGCAGAGTCTTGCCATCTTGTTCACTCATGGTAAGGGGTCTATATAATTTTGTCGAAGACTTACTTTGTTGAATGTTTATTCATCGAACTTTATCCAAACAGCATTTCAGCAAACAGTTATATCATCAAAACTTTCCTGGTGAAAAAAGCTAGTTAGTCACCAGGGTGATCGTAACAAAAACTAAAGTCACCATGGTGGGAGGCTGTGCCCCCCACACACCCCTAAATATATATACCAACTCTGAGATTGCACTACATTGAGGAAAAGGCAAATCTGTAACAATGGCCAACTCCCTTCCTTTCCTGGGAAAAAGGAAGGATGATGTAATCGTTCGTTGAAATGTTCAATGAAAAAAGTTTGACAAAATTATACAGACCCCTGGTTAAGTGTATCCTTAACTTTAGGTCTAAACAAGGTGGAGCCATCATAAGAGGCATTAATGAAGAATGACTCGAAGCCTTCCACAAAGTCACAGTCGCTTTCAGGGATGGTAACACATGATGATGATGAGGATTATTGCTCTGGCAGTACCATCAGTTGCGTTACAGAGCAGATGCATGGACACAGATGAGGACTGGTGTGTGGACAGCTGGGAGTCCATGGTTTTCTTAACATCTGCTGGCAGCAAGCCAGAGAGAGACTTGGTGATCTCTAGTCAAGTGCCTCTGGAACGTTATTAAATGGGCTAGATAGTTCAGAAATCGGAAGGGGAACTTGCCAACGCATAGGTTCGCTTCCCAAATCTGTCAATCGCCCTAGATTCCCTATTAGGAGTATGATCAAATTAGCTTTCTTCTAATAGCTCATTCTTGCTAGCTACTGCCACCACCACAGCACCTACTGGTGGACCCTTACTCCAGTGCTTCCGATCTGTTGGTGCCAAGTGCGTCAGACTTCTTACGTATGGATTCCACCACGCCAGGGTCCTTCCATGCCCGCTGAGCCATAATATCAATAAGGGGGTCAACAGGCGATGCCACCCAGGGCAAAGTTGGTCTGGTATCAAAAGCCTGCAGGAATACTGGTTCATCCAATGAAGGGTCTTGGGATGATCAACCCACTCTTATTAATTTGAGGAGGTCACCGAAAGTGATTGTCTTCAGAAATGGAATGAAGGGAACCCTACTCTTCCTCCAACTCAGTATCTTCAGTTAAAGACTCTGGTGAAGAATCTGGGTGCTTCCAGTTGCACAATTTTCTGTGAGCACAGTCTACAGGAGCATTAAAAGGATCAGAATTATATGGGGAACTAATGAAGCAAACTTCCTCAGAAGTCACTGGTACACACTGTCCCTGTCGGACAGGATGAAGAGGGGAAGACAACCTGTAGATGGGGTTTGGGTGGAACTGAACTTGTTGAAACCACCTTGCCTTTGGAATTTAAGAAAACCCTTGAAGACAGAGTCTGCCACTAGGATGGAAGACTCCCGCCTTTGCAAAGAGGGAGACATCTCTACACCAATTAGCCACAGGGTTGCCAGATTTCCAAAAATCACAGGTCGGGAGTCCCAGGACGACAGATTTCAAGTGACCAAAAAAGTTCTTTGCTGTTGCAGTTGAGTGTTCCTGCCACTTCCATGTTTCTAAAACATATTAAACTACACAAGTATACCCTATATAAACCCTAAACACATGTCATGAGGCATTTCCAAGATGAGAAACTTTTCATCAACTTGCCATACTCAGTCTGAAGCATAGCATATCATAAAATGCCAAGTTGAAAATTACTACTTACCGCCGAGGATGGTTAAAGAAAGCCCAACCCTTGACCTGGAATTGTATATCAATTTAAGGCAGTCTTTTTTATGTCTTGGTTATAAAAATGTACGCAACCTAATATTGGGCTTTGCTGCATAGTTTTTTTACTTCTTTATTGAGATGGTGAAGGAAAAAGTGGTTAGTGAGATACCGGTTAACAGTCACTGGTTGTGTTTAAAAAAAATAAATAAATAAAAAATAAACGGTTTGTACTTTGCGATTTTCATATCACAATGCGGGACTCGTGATTTGAATTTTGGACTCAGGACTGTCCTACTCAAATATGGATGTCTGGCAACCCTGCCTGAAGCTGACCTCGGGTCTGAGCTACCAAAGGCCAAAGCAATGAGGGGGAGAGACCTCTCTGAAAATCTCACCATCGATTCGCTTTGGCTGAGACTCATCTTGGTCTGAAGGCATTGGAGTCAAGAGAGAGGAGGATACAGTCAGTCAAACATAAGCAGTTTGGCACCAATGAAGGTGCTCATATTTCAACTGGCTCCAATAATCCTGAACCCAAAGGATGAGTTGGCACAGATTCTTACAGTGGAGGGTAAGTTGGCCAGCATTCGGTAACTATCCAAGAGATGGTAATAGGATAGCACCAAGCTGTACCGACGTTGAGCTCTGTGAGGCTTCCATATGACAGAGTGGATAATGCTACTGATGATGGTCGTGAATACCCTCCTTTCTTGTACGTTTGGTGACTGCAGTCTGGAACTAACCTGTCTGGCGAGTAGGTGGTGTGGAGAGGAGCAAATTGGGCCCCAGTGTGTGTAGGTTCTGACCTTCTGGAAACCTGAAATCAGAACCGACCAAAGTTGTCTGTTTCAGGACCTTTTTCTTTAAAGTCTTGAAGGGATACTTGCTCCTTTCCTTTTCTCTCTCTTATCCTCTTCTTGTCTATCTTTATCTTATTCTCTTTGGAACCTTAAAACTTAGGATTGTCACTGAATAAGGTGGTGATGAAGAGGTAGCTTCTTGTCTGTGCTGGAAAGAGCCCCTTTGAAACTAGCTTGCCATTCTAGTCTGGAGGGATGTGACACTGAAAGATGTACAAGACTGGCACTCTACATCAAGGTGCAACACAGATCGGATGGCTTAGTGGAAAGTTGCTGTGTGGGTTCAATACTTGCAAAGGCTGGTTAATTTGGGTTGGGAGGGTGGCCTAATGGTTAAGGTGTTTGCCTTGCAAGGACAAGGTGCAAGGTTTGAGTCTCACAAGGGATAATTGGCTAGGCTTAAAATGGCTCGCAAGGGCAGTTAGCTTAGTACTAATCTATAAACCTATGAACCTATAAGACGCACACACTTGGAGTGTAGGTCTTTCAGTAGATGTTTGTGCCCACACTCCAAGCACTTCTTAAACCCTGTCAATTCAGGCATCCTGAAGACTCTAAGGAACAGTTACAGGAAAAATTAACAACTTTTATTTATTTACTTTTTTTACATTTATATGTAGTTACAAAAAGGAAAGGAAGCCCAAGGCCTTAACAGCTAGTTACACTAAGTTGTATAAAAACCTAGCTATAAAAAATAGTTATACTCATCATAACGTTCGGTGTTGTCCATTTTCATTGTTCCTCAACATGTAGGCTTGGATCCAACTCAGCCGTTTTTTTTTTTAACAGCTCGTGGCCTACTACAAACTCTCGAGCTCTTCCCTTCCCCCACAATGCTACATTCCCCCCCCCCCCATACCTCAGATCTTGCTTGCTGCAGTTTATTTCTAAGTGACCATGTATAAATGAGAAACCACTATCCGCAGCTGAGAGAGAGAGAGAGAGAGAAACAATGGGTACTCTGGTTTCCTCTTTTTCTTCCAAAAGTAAAAATCACAAAAGGTAGAGGGACGGAGGGAAGGGAGCCGAGGAAGAATGAAAATGGACAACACAGATGGAACATTATGGTGAGTACATAACTTCTTTATCTGATGATGTTAATTTTCATTTATTCCTCAACATGTGGGACAGTCCCCAGCTACTTGAATCCTGGGTGGACTCTAAGAAAGGATATTTGAGTACTACTGAGTCGAAGGCTGCTCTTCCCAAATCAACTTTGTAATGAGCAATAAAAGAATGAGGATTAGCCCAAATGGCTGCAGCACAAATATCATCCATGGAGTATAATGACAAAAATACTGAAGAGTCTGCCATAGATCTGGCTTGAATAAGTTCTCAATGGTTTTGCCAGGGTCAAACCCAATTTATTACAAAGGAAATGCAAACAGCTACTTGGCTAAGGTTATTTTGGTAAATGGTTTACCCAATCTCTATTCTGAAAATGACACAAATAACTGATTTGTCTTTCTGAATGTGTCAGCTCTATGCAGATAGAAACATAATTGCCTGTGAACATCCAGCAAATGTAAAATGTATTCCCCTTTGTTGTAGAAATTTGGAAAGAATGCTGGAAGGTTGATGGACTGATTAATGTTGGATCCTGAATCCACCTTATGAAGAAGACGGGTTGGTTCGTAAGAACACCATATTTATGGAAAATCAAATAAGGGAGTTTAGAGGATAAGACTTGCAGTTCTGAAACTCTCCTAGCTGATGTAACAGCTACCAAAAATATTGTTTTCCAAGTTAAAATCTTCAGTTCACATTTAGCAGATTGTTCAAATGGTGATTGAGTCAGGACTTGTAAGACTAGGTTCAAATCCACCAGTGGAGTAGGATCTTTAAAGGGGGTGTTCAGCAAAAAGTTTCCATTAATAAATGCCTTACATGGTCACAATGAAGTTAAGGAAGAATTGTCAAATCCGTAATGAAAACTGGAGATAGCAGCCAATGGTAATGTAACTATTGAAGAACTAGCCCCTTCACTAAAAATAGTAATCAAAAATTAAAAAACCTTGGCTATTGTTGCTGAAAAGGGGCTGATGTTATTCTGTTGAGCCCACATAAACAGTTTCCATTTGCTTTTGTAAATCTTCTTAGTGGAAGCTTTGTGGGAAGTCAATAGTATGTGATGGACAGGGGAAGAGAGCCTGAGTGGTCTAGCGATCAATGGAACTGGAGAAACCATGAGGTCAACTTTAGGCCCAAAATTTCTGGATGAATAATGAATGTCGGAAGAGACAGAAGATCTGGAATTGGATACAGGATTCATGGAGGATGAATTAAATGAGGCCAGAGGAAGGGGAACCAAACCTCGCGAGACCAATAAGGGGCAATGAGGATGACTTTGCTCTTCAATTGAGATGCTTTCTGAAGATATTTGGGGATTAGACGAGTTGCAGGATAAGGATATGGGATCCAAAGCCTGTCAGCCTGGGATGACATGCTCAACAAGCCACGATGCTTCGCTAGGGACGGCTTGCACCTGTCACCCCTGGGCTTTCGGATATTGGCAAAGGCTCTTGCTACCCGCATAGTACCTTTTTAGGCAAGGCTCAAAAGACAAACCCACCTCCATAGGTATCACAAGGGATAAGAAACTAAGAGTAATGCAACTCAACGCCAGAAGTCTAAACCTCAAGATGCACGCACTCGAAACTCTCCTTAGCATGGAGAACATTGATATCTGTGCAGTAACAGAAACCTGGTTCAAGGCTCCCGAGAGCACCCCAGCACTACCAGGTTATACCTCATACCATGCTTTTCGGCCCCAAAACTTGGACCGACCCACAAAAGGAGGGGAAGTATCCATATTCATCAAACATACCCACACCTCCAGGTTGGTGGCACAGCACAAAGCATCAGAGACTATCCATGTGCAACTAACAGTGGGTAAAACTGCCTTCCAGTTTATAGCCTGCTACAGACCACCCTCCCTAACCCAGGAACACCACTCGGCCTTCCTGAGAACACTGGAAAATATGAAGGTCTCTCCAAACACCATTATATTGGGCGACTTCAACTACCCAAACATAGACTGGGAGCATTACTCTAGCTCCAACACCCTAGCCCAAAGGTTCCTAGAATTTATAAACTCAAATGCTATAGAACAACTTGTTACCACTCCCACAAGAGGGGAAAACATACTGGACCTGATCATCACCAACATGGGGACTCTATGCTCCAGACCAGAAGTGTATCCCTCACTGGTAAGATCAGACCATAAACTAATCTCACTGGATATTCACATCCCCTGCCCATAAAACCACAGTGAAAAACTTCTCTAAAGCAAATTTCACACTCCTCAAAACTGAGGAGGAATCCTTCAAAGCCCCTGGGCCTGTGGAAAATACGTCCCAGACCACAGAATCCTTTATAAACGCATTCTATGAACACCTTCAGTAATGCATGGATCATGCGATCCCAAATAAAACCAAGACCCAATCCTCCAAAGGCAGACGTCCTGTCTGGTGGACCCCAGCCATAAACAAACTATACAATAGAAGGAGGAAGCTACTAAATGATAGAGCAAAATTCCAAAAAGGGAAGGCATCTCTGATCAGTATTAGCAAAAAACTATGGGCACTCATAAAATCGTCTAAGGCCAGCTTCGAGAGAAAAATTGCACAGGACACTAAGGATAATCACAAGGCTTTCTTTAGTTATGTTAGGAACCTGGGTGGTAATTCCCACATATGCTCAAAATTAGTCCAAAATGACAAAAAATACACTGAACCCACAGACATTGCACACATCCTAGCTGACAGGTTCAGCGCAAACTTCTACCCCCCCCTCCCCACCAAAAGGGCAAATATCTATCCCAGCAGAGTGCTGTCCCCCTGACATCTCAGACGCTCAGGTAAGAGCCGCCCTCTCCAAAGCAAAAAACACAGCATCAATGGGACCAGACGGTGTCCTGGGCTGTGACCTACATGAACTCCAAGAAGAGCTAAACCCAAACATAAAACTACTGTTCAATCTCAGCCTTACTACAGGATATGTACCCAAAGAGTGGCGTACAGCAACTGTGGTCCCTCTCCACAACGGTGGTGCCTCAACGGATCCTGGAAACTATCGCCCCATAAGCCTGACTAGCTTGGTCTGCAAAGCTATGGAAAGGATCATCATGGACCTCATAAATAAAGATATTGGGGACCTACAGACACTGGATCCTACCCAGTTCAGCTTTGTTAAGGGCAGATCCTGCCTCTTAAACCTGGTTGATTTCTTTGAAACAGTCACCAAGGCCATTGACGAGAGGAAGGTGGTCCACACAGCCTACCTGGACCTCGCAAAAGCCTTCGATACAATACCCCACTTGGGCATTATAGATAAGCTCACCAGCTTAAATATAAACCCCTATGTCACTAGATGGGTTGCAAACTGGCTCAAGGACAGAACCCACATGGTTAGAATTGCTGGAGCCATGTCAGACTCCAAACCAGTTACAAGTGGCGTCCCACAAGGCTCAGTCCTGGGACCTCTTTTGTTCGGTATATATTTCTCGGAGGTACAGGCCAACACAGAAGGACTGTGGCTGACCAAGTTCGCAGATGACTGCAAACTGGGCGCCATAATCGACTCTCCAGCCGACACAAGCATCCTCCAAAAGGGCCTCAGAAACAGACAACTGGTGCCAGAGCCATGGCCTCAAGCTAAATGCCAAAAAGTGTATAGTCATCCCCTTTGGCAAAAACAAAGTGCCCACAAATTACCACATAGGTGGTAATCCATTAAGTACAGAAGTAGTAATTAGGGACCTGGGGACCCAAATTGATAGCAATCTCTCATTTGACAACCACGTGGCCAAAGTGGTTAGAAAAACATTTTATATAGCCCACCTAATCATGAAGGGATTCACATCTAGATCAGGGGAGGTCATCGTGCCTCTTTACTCATACCTCATCAGGCCCATAATTGAGTACAATGCCCCTTTTGGGATGTACCTTACCAGACACCTGCAGCAACTGGAAAGACCCCAAAAGTACCTCACCAAGAGGATCAAAGGGCTCAAACAGATGCCATATGCTGCCCGGTTAAAGAAACTCCAGCTCTACTCAGTGGCATACCGCCTGTTCAGAGGCGATCTGTGCCTGACGTATAAAGCCATGTCCAACCCGGAATTAATGGACATGCTGCACCTCAGAAAATCCAAATCCCATCGAACTACACGCTCGAGAAACTTGAACCTCAGCACCGAAATAAGTAGGACATGCTGGAGGGACAGATTCATAACCCAGAGGCTCCCTTCACTCTGGAATGAAATCCCAGTCCAGGTTAGGCAGAGTCCCTCCATTGACTTTCTTCAAGAGGAATCTTGATGAGTGGATGGGAGATCGTAGGTTTACCCCGGGTATCACTTCTGTGTCACTGTTAAAGACAGAGGCACAGTATACTAACCTCAAAAAAGGGCATAGCAAAATTAATTTAAAATGGGTGGCGAAAGCCAAACACATTCTGGCTAGGCTTATAAATGCCCTAGGGCAGATAGCCTAGTATGAACCTATGATATAGGAGACCAAGGGGTCAATCATGGAGAAGAGTCTCTCAGTGATTCCTCTAGTGGAAGGATCAGGCCAAAGAACTTGCTGCACTTGTTGACGGGGGATGCAAAATGGCTACAGCATGGCTGGCCCCATTGGATAAATATCTTTTCCTCAATTTTTCTGTTCACAGACCTCTCGTGAGGTAATATAAAGGATCTGATCAACTTGTCTGCCATCAAGTTACATTTCCCTGGAATGTGCATTGCTATCAAAAAATGATTGGATGACATCACCAACTGCCACACACTCAGAGCTTCTAGATATATGGGGTAAGATCTTGTTCCTCCTCGTTTGTTGATGTACCAGACTACTGCCATATTGTCCATCAATCGCAGCAGTCCCTGAAGGAAGAGAGTCTTGAAAGGCCTGCAATGCTAGAACCACTCATTTCTAGGACACTGACATGTGCTGGCCTCTTCTGGGTACCAGGTGCCTTGGACTGTCTTTCCCAAGAAGTGCCCCCACCCACCCAAACTGGGATATGTCCATGGTCACTATGGTCTTGGGGATGAGAAAGTGTGAATGGGCAGCCTTGTGAAATCTGATTTGAGCAAATCCACCACCTCAGATAACTTTTGCATATCCGAGATGTTTTTGATCTGGATGGACAAAGGCTGGTACAGAACGGACCACTGACTTGCCAGGAACCATTAAAGAATTCTCAGATTCAAAGAAACTTTGCCATTTAGGACCACACAAGTGCAGCCTAAACAAAATTACAAATGTCAGCTCACCAGAGAAATGCACTGCAAATAGCAGATACAGCAGTATCAAAGAATAACATAAGAAAATAACATGTATGACATGCAAGAGGTAGTTCTCATTACATTAACACATTCAATACCCATTATCCAGTGATAAATAATAAACACCCACCACAAAACCCTACACATAAGAAAAAGAATAAATAGAAACTAGTGAATAGCAGCTGTTTAGTTACCATATTGCACTTGTTAACCTTAGACGTGACTCGGTATAGCCATCATATTACATAATAGTAATCATACCGGTGATTGCTCTGAGCAGCAGGATTAAGTTTTTAACGTATCATGCATTATAGCTGCTGTCTGTATTTATTTATTAATATTAATAATTCATATGGTGTCATGTCAATGGTATTAGAATTATTGCAGTGAACATTGACCCTAATGCCTACAAAATCAGTTGAGCTGACCGTGAAGAGTTTTGAATGATCTTTCTGACTTGAAATCTTATAGTTCTGTACCCTTGGCAGTGGAAGAGAGGCTGTCATTGACACAGTATCGAACAAGGCTCCTATGAATTCTAGTACTTGAACTGGTTCCAATTGACATTGACTGTAATGTCTAGGTAAGAGCACAACTGAAGTACACAATCTCTTGCTTCAATCAGTAGATGCCTGGTCAGAGCAGTAATGAGCCAGTTGTCCAGGTAAGAAAAAGTACAGTTGTGTACACTTACCATAAATGCAGATGTTAGAGTGTGCATATTCACTGTAGCAGTCATCACATTTGGGTCATCTGCTTGCAGTAGCCCTCAGTCGGCCTGATTATCAACCTCTTGGGTCCTGCGTCGGTTGCTGTCTCAACTTCCATGACGTCAGGTAGTCAGGGGTATAAAGCATGCAGCCGACGCCATTACATCAGTTTTTCTTGCCCCAGATGTCAGGTGCCCCCATAATGGGAAGCAATTATATACAAGGTTACACCCCCCAACAAAAAAGCAAATACACCAAAAAGCTTTAAATACAGTAAACAAGAACAGAGGTATAGTCAACAGAAGTCAGGGGGCTGGGAGGGAGGGTAACCAGGACTGCAACAGTGAATACACTTGAACATCTACATTAATGGTAAGTGCACACAACTGTACTATGTTCTTCGTGTTTCACTGTTGCAGTCATCACATTTGGGTAGATTCCCAAAGCTAAGGATGGGAGGAGGTAATTAGATAGCATTAGGACCAGCTATAAGGCACTGCAACACTGCAGTGGCAAAGCCAGCTCTGGATTTAGAAAAAACTGGCAAGTGGTAATGCTTGGTGAAGGTATGTACAGAAAGTACAGTTGTGTACACTTATCATAAATGTAGCTGTTCGAGTGTATTCACTTGTTGCAGTTATCACATTTGGGTTATCTGCTTGCAGCAGCCCTCGGTCGGCCTGATTAAAGTCTTGGGTCCTGCGTCGGTTGCTGTCCCTTCTTCCATGACGTCAGGTCGTCAGGGGTATAAAACATGCAGCCGACACCATTATATCAGTTTTTCTTGCCCCAGATGTCAGGTGCCCCCTAATGGAAAGCAATTAAATCTATAAATATACAAGGTTATACCTCCAACAAAAAAGCAAATACACCAAAAAGCTTTTGAGCATAATAAAGGAGAGTAGAGGTATAGCCTAACAAAGTCGGGGCTGGAGGGAGGGTAACCAGGACTGCAACAGTGAATACACTCTAACATCTACATTTATGGTAAGTGTACACAACTGTACATTGTTCTTCGTGTTTCACTGTTGCAGTCATCACATTTGGGTAGATTCCCAAAGCTAAGGATGGGAGGAGAAATTTAGATAGCATTAGGACCAGCTATAAGGCGCTGCAAAACTGCAGTGGAAAACCCAGCTCTGGATTTAGAGAAAACTGACAGATGGTAATGCTTGGTGAAAGTATGTACAGAACTCCAGGTAGCAGCTTCTAGGGTGTCCCCGGTAGGTACGCCTCTGAGAAAGGCTGTAGAGGTAGATGCAGCCCTGGTTGAGTGGGATCTGATCCCCTGTGGGATAAGTTTTCCATGGTGCTTATAGCAGAAGTGAATGCAATGACCTATCCATATGGAGATAGTTCGCTTTGAAATAGCTTTCCCCTCTGCCCCTGCAGCAAATGCCACCAGCAGTTCAGATTTCCTTTGAGGTTTAGCCCTGTCCAAGTAGAATCTAAGTTGTCTGTGCACATCTGAGGAGTGCAGTATCCGTTCCCCTTTGTTCTGTGGATTAGAAAAGAAGGTAGGCAAATGAATGGACTGATTAAAGGCCACACTTTATACCACCTTTGGCATGAAAGAGGGATTGGCCCTGAGTGACACCCTGTCCGCATAAGAGATGATGAAAGGCTCCACTGCCAAAAGGGCCTGTAATTCAGATAACCTTGCTGAAGTGATGGCTAAAAGGAAAGCCATTTTCCAAGAAAGGAATTTTAAATCTGTAGTAGCAGCTGGCTCGAAAGGAGGAAGGGTGAGTTTCTCCAATACAAAGTTAAGGCCCCAGGCTGGAGTTGGAACTCTCCTGGGTGGTCTTAAATTTTTGGCCCCTCTGAGGAACTGCTTGAGCAGTGGAAGAGAGAAGAGGGGAGGGTTCTGTGTTATAATGAGCTGAAATGGCTGAGGCGTGAATTTTTATTGAGGAAAAAGACAGGCCCTTGTGAAGCATCTCAGTTAAGTATTGTGAAATCTGAAGTAAATTGGGCACTGCTGTGCTCATCCCCTTGAGACTGGTTCCAGGCACAGAATCTTTTCCATTTTTCAGCATAAGATTTTCTAGTACTAGGCCTCCTTGCCTCTAAAATGACACCCATCACTGATTTACTGAGGGATGGGTAAAGGACAGCTTAGGTAATTAGCCAGGCTGCTAGGTTCAGTGTCTGAAGCTGAGGGTGCAGAATCTGGTTCTCCTGCTGAGGCAGCAGGGTAGGAGTCTGAGGCAGGTGCCATGGGGCCAACAGTGACACTGCGCAGAAGGAGTACCAGTGTTGGCGTGGCCAGGCTGGTGCAATCAAAATCATCCTTGGTTTGTCTTGTTTAATCTTTAGTAGTACTTTGGAGAGCAGAGGTAGAGGAGGAAAGGCATAAATAAATAAAGCTGAAGGACACAGCATCCACTTTCCAAACTTGTCTGTGGGGTGTCCTTGCACAAATTTTTCCAATTGATAGCTCTGGGGGGAGGCAAACAGGTCTATATCTGGGCTCCTCCATCTGCTTGTCAACATGTTGAAAATCCTTGGTTCCAGTTTCCACTCGGGTGGGTCCATGAAGGTTCTGCTTAGTCCATCTGCCAGTGTATTTAGTTTTCCTGGCAGGAATTGAGCTTGTAGATGTACTTGGTAGCTCAAGGCTGTGTTCCACAATGAATCCAAAGAAAGAGTCGAAAAGGAGTTCAGAAGCTTAATACACCACACAGTTTCTGCACGAAATGAACGCTTTATTAACCATCCGCGTTTTCGTCCCCAATGGACTTCATCAGATACATAAGCCCTAGTAAACATTCATTAATATACTTTATTTCATTTCATTTAACCAATCATTTAATACTTGTTAGTTCAAACTAACAAATGAACTTGCTTTATCAATTAACAATTAATTAAACTTGTTCCTATTTGTTTAAATAACACTATATGTATTAATTTAAAATCAAATAAATTATTTAACAATCTTTAATAATTAAATACTTTAAAAAAACATTTTCCAATTATTAAAAACATTAATTGATAAAGCAAGTTCATTTGTTAGTTTGAACTAACAAGTATTAAATGATTGGTTAAATGAAATGAAATAAAGTATATTAATGAATGTTTACTAGGGCTTATGTATCTGATGAAGTCCATTGGGGACGAAAACGCGGATGGTTAATAAAGCGTTCATTTTGTGCAGAAACTGTGTGGTGTATTAAGCTTCTGAACTCCTTTTCGACTCTTTCTTTGGATTTATTGGTTTTTGTGGAGGAGTTGACCGTTTTGGGATTTTCTCTGTGTTCCACAATGCCATGGCTAGTCTGCAGAGGGGGTAAGAATGTGTACCCCCCTGCTTATTTATGTACCACATAACAGTGGTGTTGTGCATCTTTACCATTAATTGTCCTGGAAGAATGTGGTCTTTGAAGGCTGTCAGAGCATTCTGTACAGCTAACATTTCTTTATGATTGATGTGAAGGTGCATTTGAATTGGGTTCCATTTGCCCTGAATGCACTTCCCTGCCAGGTGAGCCCCCCATGCATAGTCTGATGAGTCTGTTGTTAGGGTTTGGGCAGCAGGGGGTAGTGTGAATGGTAGTCCCTTGTTTTGGTGGCAGGCCTCTGCCCACCAAAGGAACTCTAGATGTAGACAAGGAATGACAGGAATCATTGCTTCTAGATCCTGAGAATGTTGACACCATAGGCTTTTTAGATACCACTGTACATTCCTCATATGCAGTCTTGCATATAGAATTAGAAGAATGCAGGAGGCCATGAACCCAAAGGCTTGTAGTATTTGCCTTGCAGATAGCAGGGTTTTTGTGACCACTTGTTTGAAGTAGATTGTCAAGTGAATTTGTTTCTCTGGCATGAGGAAAGCCATCTGGGAAGTTGTATTCAAACTTGCTCACAGGAATATAATTTGAAAGGGTACTAGGTGTGGTTTCTTTTCGTTTATGGTGTACCCCAGACAAGTTAGCACCCTCTGTATAAAAGCCAGATGATTCAAAAGTATGCCCTGGTTTTCTGCCTGAATTAGACAATCGTCCAGGTATTGGTATATTTGAATATTTCCTTGCCTGCAAAATGCAATGACTGGAGCTAGGCACTTTGTGAATATCCTGGGCGCAGTAGATAAGCCAAAGGGCAGTGCAGAGCACTGATGGTGCGTGAAGCCTGCTTTGAAGCATAAGTAACTTCTGCAAGATTCCCTCAATGGGATGTGCAGGTATGCTTCCTTTAAATTTAGTGTTGCCAACCAGGCATCTTTGCTTAGCATATGAAACAACTGGTGAAGAGTCAGCATTTCTAATTTTGGAATCACCAAAAAGGTGTTTACAGTA